>NC_134696.1:104861779-105161779 GCF_050947455.1 Rhinoderma darwinii
TATAGGATCACTATGGTGGGGGTCTGACACCTGTCCTGAGAAAAAAGGGCCACAGCTCTAATGCAGCGCTGCGTCCCCCTAAGTTTTCCCTGCACAGCGGCATTCCCAGCCACCCAGCATTGCAGGAAACTGTAGCCGGCTCCATTCACTTGCACATTGGGTGGCCGGTGCACCATCGAGCAGGTACTAACAGTGCAGCCCCTTCATTCTGCGGATTGTGGGGTCCCAGAGGTTGGACACCCACTGATCATAAAGTGATGGCATATTCTAAGGATATTCTGTCACTTTAGGAACTGATCATAAAATAAAGAGAATTGTAGACGAGTCTTCTCTACCGTCTCTCCTATTGGGTTTCTCTGCCTACGTGAGACTAATTAAATGGGTATGTTGTGGGCACATTGGCCTTAAGTTCCTGGCTAAGGAATGAAGCATCTGTTTCCCAACCCACCCTCACACTGGGAGAGATAGACATAGTGGGTCTCTAGCCAGATGTTCTATGAGGGGGTCCGGCAGCCCGCGGCCCACTGTATATGACATTTTTGTGATGTGACCGGTGTGAGAGCGCAGCTTCTATCAGCTTATGTCTGGGAGGTTGTTATATTAAACCAATTCCTGTCGATACTATGGAGAACACACCAGTTTTTCTCCCATCTGACTTCAAAACATCACATTAGGCATTTACATTGCAAAAATGATTGTGCCTCCACGAAAATTTGAGGGGTTTAGGGGAATATAAGGCATTTTTAATGGTTTAAACAGGACCACTCATCAGGACAATGTCACCTTATCCCCCGCCATTTTATTAAGAGACTTACAGGCTCAAAGCCGGAGGCTGCACTACTGAGTAAGATTCTGATGACATGTCTCGGCTGAATTTTGTCAGGTGATATGTGGTCCCCAGCTATGTCCACACACACAGCATACACACATTTGCCGCCATTCTGGGCAGGCAGTATGAACATATATGGATGAAATTGATATGAATTTTGTAGCGTGCGATGTTAAAGAGGACCTGTCACTAGGTCATATAAGTTGAACTGGTTACTGACCTGACTAGCGCTGTCCCACTGATTCCAGCGCTGTTTTTCTTTTTTTCCTGGATCCTCCCATTCCAGAGATATGGCCACTGTTGTGTTGGCTCCCTCTATGCTAATTTGCTGTATTTAGCCAACAGGGCGTGAACTACCCTCAAGCTGCCTCGTGCTGATTAGTCAGCATCAGAGGCAGGAAAGCTTACTCCACCCTCTTGGCTAACTACAGAAAATTAGCATAGAGGGAGCCAACAGAACAGTGGTCCATATCTTCGGCATGGGGGGGCCTAGGAAAAAAAGAAAAACAGCTCTGGAATCGGGGTTACAGCGCTATTCAGGTCAGTATACCAGTTCAACTTGTATGACCTAGTGACAGGTCCTCTTTCAGTTGCATTAATGAACTCCGTGCCCTACTCAATACCTGCTAGAATGGTTTTCTTCGCTCAATCAACCCATCTCTACCTGATGAACTGTATTGGTCTCTATTTATATGTATGATCATTTACACAATATTCGTGTTTGGAAGATGGCAGGAGCCAAATGACCAACAGCTGTGGTGAAGTCTGGCAGGACCCACTCTGACCTTTCAACCCTCTGCTTTCATTACACATGCTAAGACCCTGGCAAGACTTCAGACTTTCTCCCCTTTCCGTGGTGAGAGTCAGGCCAGCTGTACGCCTTCTCACAGCCTGGGAAAATACATCCCCCTCCTTTCTACCCACTCTGATGTGTCAGCTTTTCCCTGGGACTCATGAAACCCGAGCACTCATCCTACGGGGCTCAAACTCTGCCATTCACCCCTCACTGTTGTTCCAATAAAACCCACAGGAGCAGCCTGGAGTCTAGCAAAGCACATCCAGCTTCGCAACGTAGAGGCCTACTCACTAACTCCGAGCGAAAATGACCAACGCCGAGGACACATAGCGAACAGGAAAATCACTTTATAGATCCAAATTTTACTTCAGTAACCAAATATCCTAGAACGAAATCTTTAACATACCATTTTTTTTAATATTTCTATCAAATAATTTGCTTAAATTGGACGTTTCGAGGGGATCGCTACAGTAAAGGCCAATGGAACAGACCGGGAGTTGGGTGAGACATAGGAGCCACAATAGGGGTAGAGGATCTCACTACATTGGTAGAAGAGAAAGGCAAAAAAATTATATAGAGGAAGAAAAGACTGGGGGTTTGAGATGGACGCATGAGGCAAAGTAAGTGACCAAATTGGAGTGGGGCCGCACTACGTCACTAGGAAGAAGGATCAATGGTGGATCATTGGTCATTCCAGTTACCACATAGTGTACTGGAAGCAATTATAGCTTTTGTTGGATTCTTGGTGGTGAAGTGATCATAAATGATTCCCACAAGGAAAGGTATATCTAAAAAATGTTTAGGATACTTTGTAAAGCGCATGACAAGAGGAACGAGCCAGTAGAAGCATTGACTAGTATTGCCCGGTTTTACCGACAGAAAATAATATGGGCACATCGCGTAATTTTTCCTTTGCTGCTGGCGGTCTTTATGTCAGGATCATTCCTATGTGAATACCTCGGGTAGAAAACTAGTATTAGGGTATGTTCACACAGGGCGGATACACTGCGTAAAGGTACACAGCGTATCCACCCTGGTCCCCACAGGGAATTCTGGACGAAAAACCGCACCAAATTGTGATGCAGTGTTTGCAGGTAAAATAAAAAAAGTCTATACTTACCCGTAGCCATGGAGACACGTACCTCTGACGTCCTGCCGGCCTCCTGGGATGGCGTTCATCCCATGTGACCGCTGCAGCCTGTGATTGGGCATTCCTGGAGGCGGGGCTGGACGAAGGAGCAGAGAGATCTGGGTAAGTATAGACTGGTTTACGGAGTTGCGATTTTTGCAGCGGAATCACAACTTTTCCGCCGCAAAAATTGCAGAATCTGCTTTTTGCTGTGGGTTTTACCATTGACTTCAATGGGGGAAACCCCCAACAGAAAACCAGTGATTCCGCGGTATAAGTTGACATGCCGCAGATTAAAAAAAACGCAACGCATGTCAATTTATGAGAGTTTATTCAACGGGTTATTTATGCAGCATGTGGATGAGATTTGTTTAAATCTCAACTTTGCGGCCACTGTGATACATTGCAGACGTTCCGCAGTGAAATCCGTTGCGGAAAATCCGCAGTATTTACGTTACGTGTGGACTAATTGCAAGGTGTTTGGAAGAAAATAAGTAAGCCCTACACCCCAAAACCCGTGCCGTGCCGGACATACACCATGCAGTCAGTGGCTAGGCACATGAAGGAAATCCATGCACTCACTTTGAGATCAGGTTGCCCCCGATCCCTGGTAACTGGATTAGGAGGTGACGAGAAGCCGCCTGTTTTCATCTTGCGGTTCCGCTCATTAGGACAAAATGTTTTCTTTTGTCGTTACTGTTAATAAAGTGTAAATAAAGCGTGCAGGAAGACGATCAAGGGATTGTGTTCCCATTCACTGAGACTTTGCTAATTGAATTTGGACAATAACAAGGAGCACATGGACAGCAACATACCTGCAAATTACTTCTGCCAGGCTTGGATTTCCCTGCACGGGGACGAGGATATAGTGCAACAAAAGAGTGATGTGCCGTCCACACCTGCGAATTAACTGCGTGATTGCACGATCAAAGTTGAGCTTACAATAGAAAACCATGTCCCCGTTTTTAACACATCAAATACTGGATATAAAAAAAAAAAATGGATTATCAATGGTTTGCAACACATTAGATAAACTTACAAGGGCCCCAAACGGCGTCCCAGCCAAGAGATCCGGTAAAAAAAAAAAAAGAACGTTCTTATGCTACATCCAGATAGTGCCGAGGTGTGCAGGAAACTCCACCAGACATTGGTGCGACGCTGACATTATAAACCTGCATATTTACACGCATATTTACCCATTCAATTGAAAGGGGTGAAATCTGCAAAACATCTTAAATCCGCAACAAAAAGAGAACGCTGCAAATTTTCAAAGTCTTAAAGAAAGAAGTTTCTGTAACATGTGAATGAAAATTGAAGATACTGCAGTATGAGATGGAGACGGGCATAATGCGACTGCCAACAGAAGTTACAATACAGAATCCGGTCTGACATCTTGGTTGCTGTTGATATAATGTAACAATCACAGTCTTCCCAATGGTGTCAGACAGCACAGATATGGCAGAGATAGATCGATAGATCGATAGATAGATATGGGATAGATAGATAGATAGATAGATAGATAGATAGATAGATAGATAGATAGATAGATAGATAGATAGATAGATAGATATGAGATAGATAGATAGATATGTGATAGATAGATAGATAGATAGATAGATAGATAGATAGATAGATAGATAGATAGATAGATATGAGATAGATAGATAGATAGATATGAGATAGATAGATATGAGATAGATAGATAGATATGAGATAGATAGATATGAGATAGATAGATAGATAGATAGATAGATAGATAGATAGATAGATAGATAGATAGATAGATAGACTTTATTTGTCCCACTGAACGGAGGGCAGAAACAGGAAGGAGGTGCAGCCGGGATTAAAGGGGTATTCCACAGGATATGTCATAAATGTCTGATAAGTGCGGGTCCAAGAGTTGGCATCAAGAAAGAGAAAAAAATGGACAGATTCTTTCCATTCACTTTTATGGGCGTTATGGTAACAGCCGGGCACGCTTTTAGTAAATGAGTTTTAAATTTTTCCTAAAGAAACCATTGTAGGAAATGTTTCTAGAATCGCTTCTATGGAAAACCGTGATAGAGATTTCACCACGTGGTTTTCAAAGCAATGATTTTTTTTTCCTATTGAAGTCAACACAGAAATCTACAGCCATCGGATTCATACAAATGTAATCACAGCAGAAACAAATTCTAAGGCCCCGTGCACACGACCGTAGTTTTTATCCATAGTTACGTATAATCTGCGGACCCGTTCATTTCTATAGGCTACGGCTGTGTGTATCCGGGCCGTAGAAATGATCTGCAAAATACATCACATGTCCTATTCCTGTCTGCAACTGCGGCACGGACTCGCCCCATGAAGTCTATAGGCGCGTGCAAAATTGCAGACAGCTACGGATGTGCAACCGTAGCCGTCCGTAATTGCGGAAGCGTTGCTATGCGATAGCAGGGGATTCTCCAAGAAAATAACCCCAGGGCCTTTTTAAGAGGTTGGGACATGTTGGTGACATCATTTGGAGCCTCCCTTTTTGTTTTTTCGCGTATCCCTAAATATGGATGCACTATGGACCGTATTTGCGGACAGCGAGCCATATAGTCGCATGACTACGGATCCGTATTTTCGGTTTAGTAAAAAAAAAAAAAAAGCGCCGGTCGTGTGCGCGGGGCGGGGCCTTACACATTCAGTATTAATTTGATTTGTCACGTAAAACCTTGTGCCTTATTTCTTTTGATGAAGAGGACGATTTAAAGCGACACAATAAGAAACTTTCATTCTAATTTGGTCCAGATCTTTTCTCTCCTATATTACAAGATATTCCTCAAATATTCACAGTGCCGAGGAAGGTGATGTTTTTCTATAATAATCCCGTTCTGAAGAGACTGGCACTCTGACGGGAGTTGGGGGGAAGCAGATAGCGGTGTCACATCTGTGTCTATCCTCTGGGAGTAGAGGCTATAGATAGGACAGGTACCCCGATCCGGGCATGTACATATTGTGCCGCATGCCATAAGGGAAAAACTATTACATTTCATCAGAATAACCCATCACCGCTACTAGAGAACCGTATGAGGTTTATAGAGAGTGCAGACCCCAGCTATACGCTGCAGCAGCCAATATACGTCCATGTGATTGTGCGAGTGAATATAAGACCCCCTGCTGCTGCTCCTCCAACAGCGTGAAATTATTGACTGATTCGATAAATAATGGCTGCGATGCAAAGCGGTTTATCTTATTCCTACCTTCTATACAATCAATGCAGATAGCAGCCTGTCCACTGCTAATGAGAATCTGATGCAGAGCGACATAATCACCCCAATGTGGAGGAATAAGCCGCTGTCTGGCTCCGTCAGTCTCATATTTAGTTCAGTTGTACATTATGCCTACCTGGTCAATTTCATATCATTTCCAGGGACTGTGTGCGGCTTAGCAAGTGTATCTAAGCCGCTCATTGGTGATGTGGTTTGTGGAGACAGTGTATCTGTGTGCTACTATCTTCTGAGCTGATGTATCTAAGCTTCTCATGTATGATAGTCTTCTGATCCAATGTATCCAAGTCTCTCATGTGTGATACAGTCTTCTGATTCGATGTGGCTAAGCCTATCATGTGTGCTACTATCTTCTGAGCTGATGTATCTAAGCTTCTCATGTATGATCGTCTTCTGATCCAATGTTTCCAAGTCTCTCATGTGTGATACAGTCTTCTGATTCGATGTGGCTAAGCCCATCATGTGTGCTACTATCTTCTGAGCTGATGTATCTAAGCTTCTCATGTATGATAGTCTTCTGATCCAATGTATCCAAGTCTCTCATGTGTGATACAGTCTTCTGATTCGATGTGGCTAAGCCTATCATGTGTGCTACTATATTCTGAACTGATGTATCTAAGCTCCTCATGTATGATAGTCTTCTGATCCAATGTATCCAAGTCTCTCATGTGTGATACGGTCTTCTGATTCGATGTGGCGAAGCCTATCGTGTGTGCTACTATATTCTGAGCTGATGTATCTAAGCTCCTCGTGTATGATAGTCTTCTGATCCAATGTATCTAAGTTTTCTTATGTGTGGTACGGTCTGCTGTATCTAGGTCGAACATATGTGATACCATCTCAGAGAGCAACTGGTTTACTCTTCCTATTGTGCAATTCGTGAATTTTATTTTCTTGATTAATTAGGCTCCAAATTGGCGTTCTTTTCCACAGGAAAATATTGGAGTCGCAGGGCAGTTGTGGCAATCCCACGATTTGACGGTGACTCAAGACGAAAGCCGTGGAGGCCCCTAGAACGAGGCTCTGTTCGGAGGTTCTGGTATTTTTTACGACAAGAATGCTGCAGTCTGTCGTGATATTCTTACCGTCAAAAATATCCGAAAGCTCGACTGACCCCATTAAAAAGTCAAAGAGACCTGTTACTAGTATCAGTTTATAAATGGAAGCTATGACAATAGTGTAAAACAGGTCATAAATCAAAACTTAAATAGACACTAACTTTGCAAACACCTCATGCTGATCTAATAGTATACCTGATATGGATCAACTTTGTCATTTACTTCGTGTTAAAATGTTGTTTAATCCCTGCAAATTCCATGTGAAGTTACTGCCACTAGGTGTCTCCCTTCCTGTAATCTAACGTCCACCTCTTGTCGTCAAGCAAAAGCCGTCCTTAGTTGCAAGGCAGAGGAGACGGACTACGGGAACTTGGGATGTGACTCTTCACTGCCTGCCAATAGAAGTCAATGTGGATGGGGGACAGGTAGTCGGAACAGGAGCGGAAAGTAGACACAGACACACGGTCCTTAGATATCTATGGAGAGAGGAGCGGGAGCAGAGAGGAGACAAAGAAGCTGCCCAGAAAAGTTTATGGAGAGAGAGCAGGGAGAGAAAGAGACAGACACGCTGTCCTTTAATATCAATGGAGAGGGGGGAAGCAGGAACAGGGAGGAGACAAAGATGCTGCCCAGAGACGTTTATGGAGAGGAGAGAAAGAAACACAGACACACTGCCAATAGAAGTTTATGGAGAGAGAAGGGGGAGCAGAGATAAGGAGAGTTCAGGAAAAATTAAGAATTAGCGATGGAGCTTTCAGATAGGAAAACTGCTAAACAAAAATGCCACATGACTGTTTATTCTGAAAAGTTAGGTACGCTTCAAAAAGTCTGATAAACAAGAAATGTACCTGATAAATCGAACGTACCTAAAAGGAGGAATGATTTGTGCAGTTGGTCAGTACTAAAAAAAACATGATGTCCGGAGATTTCCAGATCCTTCAGCTGTAACAATTTTATGTCAGTCTTTTCACAATGAATACCAACCCAGCCGAGGGAATGCCCTACACAGCCATATACATTACAGCTTTGATGTGCTGCAGACAGTGTCTGGGGTAATTCTTGAAAAACACTTCAGCTTTTCCTGACTAGCTGAGTGATAAGGATGCAGTTAGTTAAGAAGAGCCAAATTTTTGTATTTTTTTGGTGTTACGTTTCCCCCCTTTTTAAATTAAAGCTTCAGGCCTTACGGTTTGGCTTACTCGATTGTGGTTAGAAAGGAGGGTCAAAGGGCAAAAGAAAAGAAAGGCGACCGACGTGCACAGAGAGACGCAGGCCTAACACAAATCACTTGTAGGGGTGAAGATGAACTCTATGTGTAAATGACTGGGACGCTCCACAAGACCTTTCACTCCGCTCAGATTCCCCTAATTAAATTTAACAACCTTTATCCAGAAAGGATGTCGGATTTGCGCCCATTGCCAATCTTGTTTTCCAGTTTGCATTTAGTGATGTGGATGACAAAGTCGAGGATCTATACTGATAATTAATATATTAAATGAGATGTAATATTTCCACGTGGTGTAAAGAAGCGGACACACTCCTCGCAAGATGTCGAGTCAATTCTGTCTCTGTTAATATCCACTGCATAGAAATATAATATTAAGAGAATTTACCCCAGGAAAAAATAGGAGCTGTATATATTGCCTACAAACTGGGTGACAACCAATGTGGTTATTCAGCTCTCCCAGGGAAAATCTACAGAGTAAGGCCTCATGCACACGACCGTATTTTTTCCCACCCGTAAATACTGGCGTAAATACGGGTCCGGTGTCACACGTATTCCACCCGTATTTACGAGCACGTTTTTGGCGCCAAAATAGCACTGCACTAATCGGCAGCCCCTTCTCTCTATCAGTGCAGGATAGAGAGAAGGGACAGCCCTTTCTGTAATAAAAGTTAAAGAAATTCATACTTACCCGGCCGTTGTCTTGGTGACGCGTCCCTCTCTTCACATCCAGCCCGACATCCCTGGATGACGCGGCAGTCCATGTGACCGCTGCAGCCTGTGATTGACCTGTGATTGGCTGCAGCGATCACATGGCCTGAAACGTCATCCAGGACGTCGGGCCGGATGTCGAGAGGGACGCGTCACCAAGGCAACGGGCGGGAGACCGGACTGGAGGAAGCAGGAAGTTGCCGGTAAGTATGAACGTCTTTTATTTTTATTTTTTACAGGTTTATACTGATCGGTAGTCGCTGTCCAGGGTGCTGAGTTACTGCCGATCAGTTAACTCTTTCAGCTCCCTGGACAGTGACTATTTACTGACGTCGCTTAGCAACGCTGCCGTAATGACGGGTGCACACATGTAGCCACCCGTCATTACGAGAGCTCCATAGACTTCTATGGACTGTCCGTGCCGTTATTACGGCCAGAAATAGGACATGTTCTATCTTTTTTAACGGAACGGGCACCTTCCCGTGAGAAAACGGGAAGGCACCCGTCGCCAATAGAAGTCTATGAGCCCGTTATTACGGGTCGTGATTACGACCCGTAATAACGGGAGTTTTTACGATCGTGTGCATGAGGCCTTATTCAGTAAAGCTGGGAAAAAAAATTAGGAGATTTTAAACAGTCGGTAAGGCTTTATACAATTTTCTGCCGACTGCACTTCATAAATATTATGTAGGCGATCAAAATAGTTGGACTAAAAATTTTTTTAAATAAAATGCACTGAAAAAACCCCTGAAAAAAGACAAAAATACAACTGGATAATATCATGTTTGTCCACAGTGAGTGCAGCTCTGGGGTATAATACAGGATGTAACTCAGGATCAGTACAGGATAAGTAATGTATGTACACAGTGACTCCACCAGCAGAATAGTGAGTGCAGCTCTGGGGTATAATACAGGATGTAACTCAGGATCAGTACAGGATAAGTAATGTAATGTATGTACACAGTGACTCCACCAGCAGAATAGTGAGTGCAGCTCTGGGGTATAATACAGGATGTAACTCAGGATCAGTACAGGATAAGTAATGTATGTACACAGTGACTCCACCAGCAGAATAGTGAGTGCAGCTCTGGGGTATAATACAGGATGTAACTCAGGATCAGTACAGGATAAGTAATGTATGTACACAGTGACTCCACCAGCAGAATAGTGAGTACAGCTCTGGAGTATAATACAGGATGTAACTCAGGATCAGTACAGGATAAGTAATGTATGTACACAGTGACTCCACCAGCAGAATAGTGAGTGCAGCTCTGGAGTATAATACAGGATATAACTCAGGATCAGTACTGGATAAGTAATGTAATGTATGTACACAGTGACCCCACCAGCAGAATAGTGAGTACAGCTCTGGAGTATAATACAGGATGTAACTCAGGATCAGTACAGGATAAGTAATGTATGTACACAGTGACTCCACCAGCAGAATAGTGAGTGCAGCTCTGGAGTATAATACAGGATATAACTCAGGATCAGTACAGGATAAGTAATGTAATGTATGTACACAGTGACTCCACCAGCAGAATAGTGAGTGCAGCTCTGGAGTATAATACAGGCTATAACTCAGGATCAGTACAGGATAAGTAATGTAATGTATGTACACAGTGACTCCACCAGCAGAATAGTGAGTACAGCTCTGGAGTATAATACAGGATGTAACTCAGGATCAGTACAGGATAAGTAATGTAATGTATGTACACAGTGACTCCACCAGCAGAGCAGCTCTGGAGTGTAATACAGGATATAGGATATAAAACTTAGGATAAGTAATGTATATACACAGTCACTCCACCAGCAGAATATTGTAATCTATATGTGTGTGTTTCGGTGTGTGAAAACCTTATTAAGTTCTTTATCTGCAATGTATACAATCCAGTAAAGAATTCCTCATCCCTTGGAAAATTAGCCTAATGGAAATATAAATTTAGTAACAACGTGAAACTATTTTATATTATAGTTTGACGCGTGGGGTGTAAGGTTTCATTAAAGCAGTATCGTCTCCTCAGCACTCTGTTATCAGTGGTAAGCTATTTTACAAGAGGCCATTGGAAGACGCAGCAGGAGCTTCTTATAGCGATCAGACCGGTTACCTGTGCAGATCGGAACAAAACGTCCCCATATTCATCTGCTTTAAATGTCTTGGTCCATTTAAAATGATGCTATGTTTTATACCGTGATAATAATAAAAAAAACACATGATATGAAAAATAACTTGGTAATTAAAGAGGTTGTCCCATCATTAAATATTCTATTTATTGTATAGATCACCAAAAATTAAGTGTTTGACGTTTACGTGCTGTAATATACATTTTTTCTTAAATCTACAATTTTCTTGCATAGTACGGCACCACCTGATGTTCAAAGCTAAGCTGATTGCTGGTGGATACACATACTCAGTTACTCTCTCCCCGCCAGGTCTCTGCATAGTGATTCTCTGTTCTCACTATTCTGCCGGTGGAGTCACTGTGTACCTACATTACATTACTTATTCTGTACTGATCCTTAGTTACATCCTGTATTATACTCCAGAGCTGCACTCACTATTCTGCTGGTGGAGTCACTGTGTACATACATTACATTACTTATCCTGTACTGATCCTGAGTTACATCCTGTATTATACTCCAGAGCTGCACTCACTATTCTGCTGGTGGAGTCACTGTGTACATACATTACATTACTTATTCTGTACTGATCCTGAGTTACATCCTGTGTTATACTCCAGAGCTGCACTCACTATTCTGCTGGTGCAGTCACTGTGTACCTACATTACATTACTTATCCTGTACTGATCCTGAGTTACATCCTGTATTATACTCCAGAGCTGCACACACTATTCTGCTGGTGGAATCACTGTCTACATACATTACATTACTTATCCTGTACTGATCCTGAGTTACATCCTGTATTATACTCCAGAGCTGCACTCACTATTCTGCTGGTGGAGTCACTGTGTATATATATTATATTACTTATCCTGTACTGATCCTGAGTTACATCCTGTATTATACTCCAGAGCCGCACTCACTATTCTGCTGGTGGAGTCACTGTGTACATACATTACATTACTTATACTGTACTGATCCTGAGTTATATCCTGTATTATACTCCAGAGCCGCACTCAATATTCTGCTGGTGGAGTCACTGTGTACATACATTACTTATCCTGTACTGATCCCGAGTTACATCCTGTATTATACTCCAGAGCCGAACTCACTATTCTGCTGGTGGAGTCACTGTGTACATACATTACATTACTTATCCTGTACTGATCCCGAGTTACATCCTGTATTACACTCCAGAGCCGCACTCACTATTCTGCTGGTGGAGTCACTGTGTACATACATTACATTACTTATACTGTACTGATCCTGAGTTATATCCTGTATTATACTCCAGAGCCGCACTCAATATTCTGCTGGTGGAGTCACTGTGTACATACATTACTTATCCTGTACTGATCCCGAGTTACATCCTGTATTATACTCCAGAGCCGAACTCACTATTCTGCTGGTGGAGTCACTGTATACATACATTACATTACTGATCCTGAGTTACATCCTGTATTATACTCCAGAGCTGCACTCACTATTCTATTGGTGGAGTCACTGTGTACATACATTACATTACTTATCCTGTACTGATCCTGAGTTACATCCTGTATTATACTCCAGAGCCGCACTCACTATTCTGCTGGTGGAGTCACTGTGTACATACATTACATTACTTATCCTGTACTGATCCTGAGTTACATCCTGTATTATACTCCAGAGCTGCACTCACTATTCTGCTGGTGGAGTCACAGTGTACATACATTACATTACTTATCCTGTACTGATCCTGAGTTACATCCTGTGTTATACTCCAGAGCTGCACTCACTATTCTGCTGGTGGAGTCACTGTGTACATACATTACATTACTTATCCTGTACTGATCCTGAGTTATATCCTGTATTATACTCCAGAGCTGCACTCACTATTCTGCTAGTTGTTATTGGAAACTGTGATCAAGCTTGTAGACAGACACACCCCAGCAAATTTAATGCGATATCCTCTTTATATACCATCAATGTATATAATGTAAAATAAAAAAGGTACAATTAGAGATTTTGGTGAATTGCACAAGGATTTGATCACGCAGGGCTATAAGACCGATACAAATGAATCAGTGAAAAGTATAGTATCTAGAGAGAATATAAATCATGACATCAGTGTAGATGGCACATAATGTCCCTGATATACAACGCGTGCCTCATGTAACCCTAACCAGGTACCCTCTGGTATCAGAGCTGGTGATGATTTTTCTGAAGATTAAAAGATAGCAATTTAAACTAATCCAAGAGCCAAAGGGTTACATATCAATCAGCACATAAAAATTAAAGAGACGGTGCACTGGGGTTTGTGGAGGATGTCACATCTGGAGAACCGGGACTCTGTCAATCACTCCGATGTGTCAACCGACTCACCCAGGAAAACACCTTGTGCTCAGGACATCGAAATGAGAAATGAAACAGGACAGTGTGTCTAACAAACGGGGAATTAATCAAACACAGGCGGTGCGCAGGGGACACCAGATATCGCTCAGTGTCCGCAGATTATTCAATTACAAAGGTTGCGAAACAACATTCATTTATTGAAACTAATCCAGGATACGGGGAGACCTGGGAGGGAGAGATTACGGGGATGAATACTGGGGCGTCCACTTTCCAGAATGGTTTTAAATGGGAGCAAAAACAACACTGGATGTTTAAATCAGTCAAAGTCAAGGTAGTCTATAATCCGGATTCCTCTACTGACCGGCTGCAGATTACAATTGTATCAATCCTCAAGGAGGAATCTTATTGTCATTCAATCCACAAGAGATGCCACAAATTCTGCGGGATGGTCTAAACTGGATTTAATGGGGGCTGGAAATATCAAAAGAATCCCCTTACTTTAATGAAATATTTTGCCCCGGTCCCCCCGCTGCACATCCAGGGAGACTCTATGGACATTGTAGTCACATGACATCACCCTAAAAAGCTCAAATTGTTGGTTCATGACCTGGATAAGAATTTTTATTAAACAAATATAAGTGGATTCGTTTGGAATTTTCGGGAAAAACAAAAAAATTCATTCATTGCCACAGGTGATTAGCGAGTTTGATTTAGGAATATATAAAGTTTTGGAACCTTTGAAGAAAGATATAAAACAACATATTCAGGATTCTTCCCCTTAAAAAGGAAAACTTTACTTCTACGCAACATATTTACAATCCACACCAGACGTAGAAGATCTGCAAATACTTTGTTATTTATGAGCATTTCATTCTCTGTTCAGACAGAGCATTGAATTAAAAATGCAGCCGGCTTCTTATTACTAGAGAGAGGTGCATTGTGGGAGCTCAGAAGACCATAAGGCTATGTTCACACGGGGTATTTTGCAGGAGGAATATCTGCCTCAAAATTCAGTTTGAGGCAGATATTCCTCTCCCTGCACGCCGATTTTAGCGCCGTTTTTCGCCCGCGGCCATTGAGCGCCGCGGGCATAAAACAGCGAGATATACGCTTTCTCTGCCTCCCATTGAAGTCAATGGGAGGTCAGAGGCGGAAGTGTCCGAAGATAGGGCATGTCGCTTCTTTTTCCCGCGAGGCAGTTTTACTGCTCGCGGGAAAAAGACGGCGACGCCTCCCATTGAAATCAATGGGAGGCATTTTCGGGCCATTTTTGCGACGCGGTTTCCGCGTCAAAAAACTCGGCAAAATACCCCGTGTGAACATAGCCTTAGGGTTTGTTCACACGCTCAGCAAAAAACAGCTCCTGATTTTCCGAAGTTTTTTTTTAAGCAAATCACTTTTTTCGCAGCATTTTTTACGGCCGCTTTTGGAACGGTTTTTCTAAAACTGAAAAACTGCTCCAAAAACAGCTCAAGTAGTGACAGGCACTTCATTTTCGCAGGTGTTTTTTTACGCGCCGTATTTTCAAAACGGCCGTGTAAAAAAACGCCCCATCGGAAGAGAACACTTTTTCTCATTTAAATCAACGGGCAGATGTTTGGAGGAGTTCCGCTTCCGATTTTATCGGCCGTTTACGGCCCAAAAATAAGCCGTGTGAACATCCCCCAACAGTCAGAGCTCGGCTGAATTTCTACTTCACTTTGGGTGATCGTCAATAATTGGTTACTTTTTTTTCGTGGTTGGATTTTTTTTTTATCTGTAAGGCCTCATGCCCACGACCATAGTGTTATTACCGTCTGCAAATACGGATCCGTAGTCATCCGTATATATATGGCACGCTATCCGCAAATACGGTCCGTAGTGCATCCATGTTTACAAATCCGCCAAAAAAAAAAGGAGGCTACAAATGTCACCAACATGTCCCAACCCCTTGAAAAAGGTCACATGATCGCTCAGGCGCCATTTTCTAGGGGAATCCCCTGCCGTCGCATAGCAATGCTTCCGCAATTACGAATGGCTATGGATGCGCAAATTTGCACGCGCCCATAGACTTCTATGGGCCGAGTCCGTGCCACAATTGAAGATGGGAATACGACATGTTCTATATTTTGCGGGTCATTTCTACGGCCGGACAAACATCCGTAAATATATGGAAAGGTGTCCGCGGCCTGTAGAAATGAACGGGTCCGCAGATTATCCAGAATTACGTATAAAAACTACGGTCATGTGAATGGGGCCTAACCTGAAGTTTTTTATGAATGAACATTATAAATATTATTTCCTTCCTACTGTATCTGGCATCGTTTTATTTGCGCACGGCTGTGAATGTGTATAATGATATTAGCCGGGGGACGGTGGACGACCAACCAGACATAAATCTCACAGCGGGTATAAACCTCTTGTCTATAGTCAGTTTTAGGCTGTGTTCACACGCAAACTCAAAAACGTCTGAAAATACGGAGCGCCTTTCAAGGGAAAACAGCTCCTGATTTTCAGAAGTTTTTTAAGCCACTCGAGATTTTCGCTGCGTTTTTTACGGCCGTTTTTGGAGCGGTTTTCAATAGAGTCTATGAAAAACGGCCGTTTGCCGTGTTTTTCAGCCATTCAGCGCCGATGGGCAAAAACGCCGCAAAATACGCTTTTTCTGCCTCTTATTGAGGTCAATGGGAGGTCAGAGACGTAAACGCCCGAAGAGATAGGGCATGTCGCTACTTTGCCCCGTGAGACGGTTTTTCCACTCACGTGGAAAAAACGTCTCCGCCTCCTATTGAAATCAATGGGAGGCATTTTCGCCCGTTTTTTTACGCGTTTTCTGGGTCAAAAAACTCAGTGTGAACTGGGCCTAAGGGTACGAATTCTTTTATTTTTGAATGTTTGCAGTGGTTTGTAAAAAAAAACATTAACAACTCGAATAAAACCTTTAAGTATTTTGGAGGTACAGGCAAAAGTTTTTTTCATACGGACATGAATGAAAAAAACCTCTTATGTATCCCATGAAATCAGAGGCACAGGTACAGTAAAGGCCCATGGTTTTAGGGATATGACCATGTGCATGAGCCCTCAGGGTATATCCCCACATGCACGTTTCAGATTATTTTTCATTTGCAACAGTAATATTTTGCAGATTTCTATAACCATCATTCACACTATCCAATTCGTCACTGCTTTATAGGACACGCTGCATTTTATTTTATTTTTTAACCCATGGCATGCCCTAAACGTCACATTTTGCAGCCACTGTCCCTCACAGACTTTAAAGTGGTTTTCCAGTTCAAAAACATTATCCCATTTCCTCGCTGCATTAAAGGGGTTTTCCAGTCCCTAAAAATTGATGGCCTATCCTCAGGACAGGCCATCACTAGCTGACCGGTCGGGGTCCGACTGCCGGGAGCCCCACCGATCAGATGTTTTGAAGGGGCCGCAGCGCTCGTTCGACCACTGCTTCCCCTTCATTCCGGTCCCTGCCCGTAATGTGAATCGCCGACACAGATGTAGCGGCGATTCAGTGTTACAACCTTCCCCCATTGAAGTGAATAGGAGAAGGTTGTAATACTGCGGACAATTCACAGAAAGAGCAGTGACCGCAACAAAAGGGAAGAAACGTACGAGCGCTGCAGCCCCTTCAAAACAGCTGATCGGTGGAGGTCCCGGCAGTCGGACCCCCACCGATCAGCTATTGTTGGCCTGTTCGGAGGATAGGCCATCAATTTTTAGGGACTGGAAAACCCCTTTAATGCAGCGAGGAAATGGGATAATGTTTTTGAATTATAAATTTCCTACAAAACTATTTTTACCAAGTGGTTCTGTACGGTACGAGCAGCCACATTATTATTATTTGATGTTTTCATTTCTTGTGGATTAGAGGACGTGATGTCCGGTCCGGTTGCCTTTTTTTCATTAACACTTCTTATCATGAGAGACAATTAGTCCACACAGATTTGGTTACATCCGCAATACGAAATTTACCTTCCAGCCACCGCCTGACTCTTCGCAGTCGCTTTTCATTAAGTGACCCGGAGCAATTGGAATAACCGTGCAAATCTCCTCACCTGCATCCTCCTGGCCAGATAACAGCCGGGCAGCGCAGGGCAGCGCCGGGCGGCCTCCCGTCATCCCAGGATTATGTCGTTCTGATGATTAATATGTTGGGTGGGATATAGACACGGCGCGGAGCAGATGACCTTTTATTATTCAGGTTTCATTTGTTAGAAAAACAAAAGGACAACAAATTCAGAGAACTTTTGCTTTGATGCAGGATCAATGGTCTCCCCTATACACAGGGATGTATTTCCTCCTGGAATCTATACATGCTTGCATGCACTGAATAGCAGCTTTCCCTCAGGATATAAAAACGGCAACTATTGGGCACCATTCAAATCGCATTTTTAGCCTTCTTTTACCGTATACCCGGAAAAAGCACCCGACGTATACGTGTTGGAAACCGCGTGGACGTGTTGGAAACCGCGGCAAAAAACGCAGCAAAAAACGTCCGAAATTGCCTATTGATTTCAATGGGAGGTGGAGGCGTTTTTTTTCGCGCAAGCATAAAAAAAAATGACGGGAAAAATAAGCGACATGCCCTATCTTAAGGCGTTTTCTGCCTCAAAAACCCCATTGAAATCAATGGGAGACGGAAATAAACGAGTTTTTATTGCCGAAATTTTTTACGTGTTTTTCGGCAAAAAACACTTGAGGTTATTCCCTCTGTCTGTTGAAGAAATAGCTAAAACAGACGCCTCAAAAAACCGCGACAAAAAATTGCGGCAAGAAACGCTTGTGGTGCAAATCCACTTAAAAACAAAACAAAAACGGAGCTGATTTTTTCAGGCAGAATTTTCTGCCTGCAAAAAACTCTGTGTGAACATGGCCTAACAGTGGCATCCGTCACCCATAGACTATTATGGGTTAAGTTTAACGTATATGTAATGAACTCTCATGATCTCCTATGGGTGACGGATGCCTAACCAATTGTCTCCCATGTTTAAAAAAAAATAAAAAAAATTATACTGCGCAGTATAAGTTTTTGCAGGACACCTTCGAATGTTACAACGTAGCCTACTACAGTATTCCATGCCGGGAATTTATTCGGTATGTTGATGTATTCCAATCCAACAGAGGCCAAAAGGGCACTCTTTTGGTCTTTTTGGGCTAATGGAGCCCTACGGACACGACTGGTGTGAACGGCGGGAACTTTCCTGACGTACGCGCTAAATCTGCATCACAAACGTGATGTGAACAGGGCCTAGATGTGTTCAGGGTAGTGGTTCACATATTGGAAAGGAGATAATAAAACTGCAGGACGACGCACAGTCCACTGATCTGCACAGTATGTAGGACGTCTCTCTCTCTCTCTCTTCAGCCGGTCTTACATATGTAAACCATAATCATTGTAGAATGAAAAGTTCGGCAACATTCTAACACAATGTGTGTTTCAATTTCTCACCATTTTCAAGATCACTGCTTGCTGATCACAAGACAAAGCTGTGATTCACTGCATGAAGCCGTGTGTAGAGTAGGCCAAGGTCAGGATGTTTTTTGTTTTTTTTACTCTGGATGTCAACAACAGCGTTTACATTCAATAAAAGCAAGCACAGATCTAATGATGGTGACAAATTGGAAAATTAAAACAAATAAGAAAGTTGCAGACCTTTTGATTATACAATGATTAAGCCTCACCCATAGAGAAACATTTATTGTCAGCGCATCTATGAGCAGCTTAAAAGGTTCTTTCGCTAACATTTTCAAGATCTCTGCTTGCGGTCTTGGAATGAAAATACTCTAGTTTACATCCAGAGGCTAAGATTCATTCATGGACCAACATTCCCCACAGCTGAGCTTTTGTTACAATTGTATCTAGTTTAGTCAATCAATTGTGAGCTAAACAGGTCAGCACAAATGTGTCTGTGAGGGTAAGGATCATCTTGGAGTCCAATTTTATTTTGATCATAGTGGACTGCCCATACTGGATACCATTGTAACAAGAACTGCAGGTGCATGAGCAGGACTAGGTCAGGATAGGGGTTTTCATTTTAGTCTATGAATGCCAATAATGAATGCCCTCATTCACTGACAGCAATCAGAGATCTTAAAAGGAATTGTTTATAAAAAAAGTTGCAGGATATTTCAATATACTGTGATTAATCGTTATTTACATAGGACTGGAGAACTGTAAAGATGATGTGTCTAGTAAAAGCACCGCATGCGCCATTTTTTACGTGTCTTTTTTTGCCGTTTTCCCAACTTACTTCAATGAGGAAAGACTTAAAGTATTAAAAGTAAAATTATGGGGCACATCTATAATAAATATTGGCCTCTTTTACACTTGACACATTTAGTGAACATCTTCCGTTATTTTATACCTTCGTATCGTAACGTTTTGCCCTCTAAATCGTACATCTTTCCGCACGTTGACTGCAGCGACGGTCGTACGCTCCCCACTAAACGGACCCATTTCCAATTTGCAGCTAACGGTAAGGTCATGACAAGAGGTACAGAGGCCCTGGTAGGACATAATAGCGATGGAATTGTAAATGTCACTTTAGTAAATACAGAATTAGATGGGGGCCGGGAGGGGAAGTTTCCCATTGAGCTGAGAATCCGGGATAAAGAGAATGTATTTTCTATCTGACTGTGACGCATTTGATTTTCGGAGGTGTGCGGCACCAGGTATCTATCATTAGTAACACTCGGCTCAGTAATGAATCCTTTTATTTATCCGCCTCATAGCTCATGAATACATAACAAGCCTGTTTCCTGATGCATCTGCCTCCTGCTCCCAAGCTGCACACAACTTAATTTTGCATCCTCTCCAAAAGCAGAGAGAGGGATCGCAGCTGTGCTCGGCCTTAAAGGGCTAGAACATTGGAGGGGGGGGGGTAATATAGCAGAGACGATTTTCCCTTAAAATGCATCTTTTTTTCTTGGATACAGAACAGTATGTGCAGCAGCGAGGACCTCAAAATACCAGGAACCTCAAATAATAAAGGTGGGTTCACATATAATGTCCGCCGGTGCCAACAAGCAATGTGATGTGTTTGCATTATCGTTGCGATCAAGTAGTAAAGGTCGACCCCCCCCCGCCCAGTATGCTCGAATCGTAAAACGCGCAGTCACCACAGTGCTGGGTCACCGATCCTCTGACAAGTCATAAGGTAGCATTGGTGCGGCCCATGAGCCGCAGGGTGACACTTAACGGACCGCTCTTCTTTAGGGTCAATGCACACGATGCGTTTTTTCCTGCGTTTTACTGCGTTTTTGCGGTGCATTTTCCACAGCAAAATCCGCAACATGTGATTGTAGCCTTAGGATGAATGCACACGTTGCATAATATGATGCAGGTAATTCCGCAGCTAAAAACGTGCCTAACTTCTTTTATGCATTTTAGGTGCGGCTTTTACATTTTGATGCGGAATATGCTGCGTATTTTGGTGCTTTTTTCTTACAATTCGCAAGATAAATTGGTATGCTGTGGATTTTAAAATACGCACCACAGGTCGATTTACGTGCGAGAGGAATAGCGGTCATCCGAAGAAGCATTTAGCCGACAGCGATCTGAAATGTAACGCCAGCTTAACTTCCTAGTAATCTCTGCTGTAATCAGACCAAACACAGAGTCCAGCTCCATTTTTGGCCGTGGCCGGACATCATGGGTCCCATTGTGGTTGAACTCCATGGTCATGTCAGTTTCTGGGCCGATTTGGTGGGTCAGTTGGACCCTGCCTGTGTCTCTAGCGGAATATCGGATTGGGGTACAGTGCCGCGGTCTTTACACGGTGGGGGGTCTGCCATCCACGCTGCCTTCTGATTTGTCGCATTGGCATGTGAGATTTAAATTCACTTAAAATAAATATAAATATGACACCCAAAAAGACAGTCTGAAACCTGCATATAGTAGGCCTATATGCGCACGAACGTGTCTTTTTATCGTGTGCTATCCGTAATTTTTGCGGCCAGCACACAGACCTATTCATTTATACGGCCCCCATGCACACGACCGTGATGTTCACGTATCCGCGTGAAGGCCACGAGTCCGATCTGCAAATACTCAGGACGTATTATTTTACTGTCCATATTTGCGGATCATGTGATCTACTCAGGGTGGTTGGGACAAACTGGTGACATTAATTGCAGCCGTCCTTTTTTTTTGCAGACCCGTGAATACTGATGACAAGGATGCATTACGGAAAATTTTTTGTGGACAAATGGCCCCTAAATACAGACAATGGATCAGTGGCTTCGTGGATCGCAAAATCACCACAGTCGTGTGTCTGATGAAGACTGTAAAACTCAGCTCAATTCTATCGGAAAACGGAAGTAAATACGCAGTAAAAATTCGTGATTCCCTCTGGTCAATGGTCAAGCCTTTACCAAAGCAATATCAACTTTTTTTTTTTTGCCATAACACCACGGTCCGGAGTCCAGCATTTTTTTTTTAAGTCTTGTTTTTGCATTCGACCGAATTGACTATCACGGGGCCTTTGTATGGCGTTTTTTCCAGATTGACAAAAAAACAGCGTGGTAATAAAATGTCAAATCTAAGAATGAACCGGCAAACACGATCGTGGCAAAAATCCAACTTTTTAGACTCAAGACGTAGAACTGGTCTGGAAGAAGCGCATATGCGATAACATGATTCCAGGTTTAAAAGGAGTTAATCCAAACCTGGAACCTCATGAATGATTGAGATTCCGGCGACGGCGTCGATTCATTCCATGAAAAATCCCTTTTTGTGCAAACCACTGAAAAAAAAAAAAAAATCGCCCACATCTAAACATCATAGAGAAAACATACTAAGGAGAGAAGAAGTGTACGCAGACGCCCCCTCGGTATAAGCCCACCCCAATTCTGTGCAAATGAAGGGGCTGTGTACAAAGTGAACGGGGAATAAGTGAGTCTGTAACAAGCATGAAGCCACACAGAGCCATTGATACATGCAGACAATTTCACTGCATAATAGACTATCAGGCAGGATACAATTTAAATTAAAAAATGCAATTTTCACCTTGAAATGAACAAATGATTACAATTTCTATACAAATTAAGGCATTCAGTCTGCCTTTGAGTTCTGCCACCCAGCCAGAAAATCTATCATAATTACCATGAAATACATTTTCAAATATTTTGATTTTTGTCCGCCGCCTTTAAAATACACAAGCGAAGCAGATACGTGCTTTCTGTTGCCCCCCCCCCCCCCACCTCCTGCAGAAAAACACATTAAAAAAAGAAAAGAAAACTGTCCGGAGATTAAACTTTCCCTCCTCTATCCGCCTAGTGAGATAAAATGGGCTAAAAGGGAAAAAAAAAATAACAATAATAACATAAAAAAGGCAAAAGAGAATGAATGAAAAAAAACAAAAACCAAAGACAATGATTGAGAAGACGCCGGTCCACAAAGCTGCGAGATTTATCAAAAAGATTTTTTTTTTCTTATCTGCAAGAATCACATTGACTGCTGATGGCCCATGGTCCGACGGTCATACTTTCATTGCTTGGTCGCAATTATTTTAAAGACTCACGGCCACGACCAATCAGCGCGGCTCCTCTAATAAAAATGAGCAATTGTTTCTTATTTAAAGGGGTTCTTGGGGATTTAGTAAGAAATGTTTCAAATAACGGAGCAGGTCTATGGCTAATACACACTGAGTTATACGCCTGTCCCCAGTCTTCCTGGCCCCTGTAGACGGGTATTTCTATTTACATATAGCCTATGCCGTATACGGACAGCATATGCATAGGGTTCTCTATGGATATATTCCATTTATCTTGTCAGTCAATTATACCGATGATCCAAATAATATCTTCCTTGCACCAGTGGTTTTTAAAGAGGCTCTGTCACCAGATTTTGCAACCCCTATCTGCTATTGCATGTGATCGGCGCTGCAATGTAGATTACAGTAACGTTTTTATTTTTAAAAAACGAGCATTTTTGGCCAAGTTATGACCATTTTTGTAGTTATGCAAATGAGGCTTGTAAAAGTCCAAGTGGGTGTGTTTAAAAGTAAAAGTCCAAGTGGGCGTGTATTATGTGCGTACATCGGGGCGTGTTTACTACTTTTACTAGCTGGGCGTTCTGATGAGAAGTAACATCCTCTTCTCTTCACAACGCCCAGCTTCTGGCAGTGCAGATCTGTGACGTCACTCACAGGTCCTGCATCGTGTCGGCCACATCGGCACCAGAGGCTACAGTTGATTCTGCAGCAGCATCAGCATTTGCAGGTAAGTAGCTACATGGACTTACCTGCAAACGCCGATGCTGCTGCAGAATCATCTGTAGCCTCTGGTGCCGATGTGTCCTCGCTCGTCTGACACGATGCAGGACCTGTGAGTGACGTCACAGCGTGATCTCTGGAGAACACGGCTGTGTCTGCACTGCCAGAAGCTGGGCGTTCTGAAGAGAAGTGGATGATACTTCTATACACAACGCCCAGCTAGTAAAAGTAGTAAACACGCCCCGATGTACGCACATAATACACGCCCAGTTGTACTTTTACTTTTCAACACGCCCAGTTGTACTTTTGCAAGCCTCATTTGCATAAATACGAAAATGGTCATAACTTGGCCAAAAATGCTTGTTTTTTAAAAATAAAAACGTTACTGTAATCTACATTGCAGCGCCGATCACATGCAATAGCAGATAGGGGCTGCAAAATCTGGTGACAGAGCCTCTTTAAGATTACAATTTTCTGGGATTAATTTGAAAGGGAATCTAAAACTTTTGATACTTTATTCATAAAATGGGAAGTTAATGTGTACGATAAACCTGGATGTAGCCGGATATGACAAGAACGGAGGTTTTCAGGCCACGTGCAGGGCCACGTCTGTACATAGACAGGAGGATACACTTCCTCCACTAGATATACTTATACACACATACACTACATCACATGGATGAAGTCTACTCATTTTGCAGATGTTTTTTTCTAGAGACGGTCGACTACCATAGTGATGTGTACACCATCCTGGACCTGAGCCGTAACATGTAAAGGGTTAGAAAACTTTTCAAAAGCAGTATATCTATCTCTCTCTCTCCCTCTATATATAGCTCTATCTTTCTCTCTATATAGCTATCTCTCTCTATATACCTCTCTCTCTCTCTATATAGCTCTATCTCTCTCTCTATCTCTCTCTCTATATATAGCTCTATCTCTCTATCGCTATATAGCTCTCTCTCTCCCTCTATATATAGCTCTATCTCTCCCTCTATATATAGCTCTATCTCTATATAGCGCTCTCTCTCTCTCTAGCTCTATCTCTATATAGCTCTCTCTCTCTATAGCTCTCTCTCTCTCTAGCTCTATCTCTCATATATATATATATATATATATATATATATATATACATACATACATATACACGCACACACCGTACGATGCACTCAGGTGTTTCAGCACTGCTTCATGGAGAATCCCATTTTAGATCCCAATCATCATATGAAAGAGATATTCAATGCAGAAAACAAGTCTAGTACAAAGGAATTTAAGAACAACGTAGAAAAGTCACAACACAGCTCAAAAGTGGCAAAAAAAAACAACCCGCAACTTTTGCCTGTTTTTTGCCGCTTGACTGGATGGAAATAGGGCCCCCCCCCCCAGCGGCCCAACAAATTTATTACAATTTACACTGGCGTAGAGTTTGCTCAGTGGCTCACGGACAGCTGAAGATGCGACAAACTTATTAAGAGGCGTGCGCCACATCTTACTGCAGCTGGTTTCCTATTTAGACTGTTGTATGAAACACCAGCACTAATAATTTCCCCCCCAGAGCACCTACAAATAACTTTAACTTGCGGAGTCTTTAGTTGAACATCTTGGTGGAAAAGCAGAGCAGCCAATACCAGTTGTCTAATGCAAGTTGCATGACTGAGAAATTGATGTTTAATTCCCCTGGCGGCACGGTCACGGGTGCCACTGAGGCGGGCATTTGATGTGCACGCGCTCCTCGGCTCTCCGAAGAAAATGCTGCCTCTGAGTGATGGCTCTAGCAGTCTCCGGATTGGACGCTAGAGCCGTCACTCATGGCAGTGAGGGGCACTTGCGACCATGGGAATTAAACGGCAGTTTCAAGACAAAAGGTATCGTTAGAACGCCCTCCCCCATATAGCACTGCCAGCTCTTATGAGGTCTCAAAACCGCTGACAGAGTCCCTTTAGAACAGACATGGGCAAACTACGGCCCGCGGGCCACATACGGCCCGTTAGGCTTTTTAATCCGGCCCGCCGAACTTGTCCAAATAATAGTAAAAACCTCCTTTTTTTTCCCCTTTCCCTGCAATGCCCACATTTTCCCAATAGATGGCGCACTCAAAACACATTGACCGTTGACCCTTAACGCCGAAGGACGGATATATCCGTCCTGTGATCGCGCGGGTACTGACAGTTTACCCACGCGATCAGCGGCAGGAGCACGGCTGTTATACACAGCCTGGCTCCTGCTGCAACTGCCGGAATCGAAGCACGCGCCGATTCCGGCAGTTTAACCCATTAAATGCCGCTGTCAACAGTGACAGCGGCATTTAATGTGTTTGACAGAGGGGGGAACTCCCTCTGTCTCCCGATCGGCGCCCCCGCAAACAAATCGCGGGTCGCCGTCGGGTTTCCATGACAGCCGGGGGTCTAACAAAGACCCCCAGGTCTGTCTTCAGCATCTGCCTGTTAGGCGATGCCGGAGGCATGACCTAACAGGTTGCCTGTCAGTTTTACACTGACAGGCAATAATGCTTCGGTATACTAAGTATACCAAAGCATTATATATGCGATCGGCATATCGCATAGTGAAGTCCCCTGGTGGGACTAAAAAAAAAAAAGTAAAACCGTTAAATAAAGTTTGTGAAAAAAAAAATAAAAAAAATTACAGTCAAAGTCAAATAAAACTACTTTTTTGCCCCAAAAAGTGGTTTTATTTAATAAAACGGTCAAAACAAATCACACATACACATATATGGTATCCCCGCGATCGTAACAACTTGACCAATAAAATGAACACATTAATTAAACCGCAGGATGAACGGCGTCCAAAGAAAACGCAAAAAACAACGGCAAAATTCTCTCTTTTCTCCCATTCCCCCCATAAAAAATAAAATAAAAGTTCATCTATAAGTCCTATGTACCCCAAAATAGTACTAATGAAAACTACACATTGTCCCGCAAAAATCAATCCCACATACGGCCACATCGACGGAAAAATAAAAAAATTACGCCTCTTGGAACGCGGCGATGCAAAAACAAGTAATTTTTTTCTAAAAGGGTTTTTATTGTGCAAACGTAGAAAAAACATAAAACCTTTACATATTTGGTATCCCTGTAATCGTGCCAACCCATAGAATAAAGTTAACATGTTATTTACGCTGCATAGTAAACGGCGTAAATTTATAACGTGAAAATTAATGCTGGAATAGCTGCTTATTTTCAATTCTCTCCTAAAATAAAGTTAATAAAAGTTAATCAATATGTTATAAGCATCTAAAAATGGTACAATTACAAAATACAACTCGTCCCGGAAAAAACAAGCCCTTATACGGCTATGTCGACGGAATAAAAAAAGAGTTACGACTCTTGGAATGCGACCGTGGAAAAACAAAAAATAATCCTTGGTCATTAACGTGCAAAATGGCCCGGTCATTAAGGGGTTAATGTGGCGCGTATTTCTCTTTATTTCACTTTAATTTTCACTTCGTTTCACGTCACCATTAAGCCCTTCGGTTTTCAAAGAGTACAATATCAGCCGTCACTTTGCCACGAAGCATGCAAACTATGCTAGCAAGCAGTCAACACAAGAACGGGCGGCTACTGCTCAGAGGTTGGCAGCTCATTTACAGAGTCAACAGAACTTTTTTCTTGATAAATCACAGTGCGTATGTTATTTTAATCTATTTACATTTCCTCCTCCCAGTATCTGCGAAATAGTATGTAAATGCCATATCTTGCATATTCCTTGAGACAAATTTATTAACTGATAAGGGCTATTTTTCACATTTGAAAGACAGTTAATAAATTGGGTTGTAGTGTTCTTACTGTGCTATGAGGTTTGCACACACTACATTTAATGCTTTAGTATATCCGGCCCAAACACTCCCTCCAAATGCTCCTGGCCCGGCCCCTCTGTCAAATTTTAGAACCCATTGTGGCCCGCGAGTCAAAAAGTTTGCCCACCCCTGCTTTAGAACCTAGAGTTTTTTGGCACATTTTTTGACACGGAAACCGCGTCAAAAAAGCCTCCCATTGATTTCAATGGGAGACGGAGGCCTTTTTTTCCTGCGAGTGGAGAGAAAAAAACGCTCGTGGGAAAAAGAAGTGTCATGCCCTTTCTTCTGGCGTTTCCATCTCTGACCTCCCATTGACAGAAAGCAGTTTCAGTGGCTCAATGGCCGCGGCCAAGAAAAAAATAATAATTTTGAGGCAGATTTTTCTACCTGCAAAAAAACTCATTGTGAACAGTGTCCAAGGCCCCATTCACACGAGCGTGAATCACGTCTGTGCGCTGTGCATTGAAACAACGCACAGCACGCGGACCCATTGATTTCTATAGGGGGGTTCACACATGCGTGATTTTTCACGCAGCGAGAGTCCGCTGCGTGAAACTCACTGCATGTCCTATATTGGTGCGTTATCACGCACCTACGCGCCCATTGAAGTCAATGGGTGCGTGAAAACCACGCGCCGCACACGGATGTACATGCGTGCGCGGTGCCGTGATTAGCGCATCAATTCAGTTGAAAATAATAAAAATAAAAAAATAAAAAAATGTGCTTTGCGAGTGCGTGAATAACGCGTGCCCCTCGCAAAGCGCACTGATGCATAACGCAACACACACGGACCTGATTCACGCACGTGAATCGGATACGCTCGTGCGAATGAGGCCTCACAGTGTTTCTCCAATTCCATTCCCTTGCCCAATCTGACATGGATCATGGCGGCCGCCCAGCGTGCACGAACGTCTCTCCACGCCCGGTGCCAGATCAGGAGGGAGAATGCAATTGGAGGATCTATGAAAGCTGGGATCTGATTGATTGATTGATTGATTGATTGATTGATTGATTGATTGCTATGGGCAACTGCTTGACTTTTGCTTTGCACCAGTTCTGATACATCGGCCCAAACTTTTTGCTTTCTTACCAAAGAGAATAAAAGCGAATATTTCTTATTTGGTGACATTTTGCTCTTTTCTTTCGTACGTCGCTGTGCGGGACTTTCCTGGCGTCAGGCGCTCTATTCTGCTTTAATATCCATATCATTTCTGCTTTTATGTAGCGAACGGTAATTGTTTACATAATATATGTTACAATGCTCATCTTCCAAGTTTTTACAGAACATTTAATAAAATCAGAGATCCTGGTGAGCGCCGCACAGTAGGATGAAGGGGCCGGGTGATAATAAAGTGGATGTCGGTGCACGGAGATATTTTCGCACGCACATCTTCAGTGAACAGTAGGAAGTCGCCTGTACATTGAAAATAAACACTCGGGGCAAATTCACAGAAAATAGACATTGTAAATACTCAATATACTGGAGATTTATTCGACGCGAGTCTTTGCCGATCACATCTCTTAAAGGGAACCTGTCCTGTAAAAAAGCTGGGCCGCCATGAAGGCCACCCCAGAATATAACACTTACCTTGTGGCTCTTCTATTATTCTTTTCAGTGGTAGAAAATTCATCCACCATAATGTGATTGCAATGTTGCCGACAATACGGAGATGAAGATCAATGTAAATCTGTCAGGAGAAAATAAATTACAATGAAAAGTCCATCCGGAGATCAGGAAAATGAGGCTCAAGTATCGATGTGTATATGAACGTGCGCATTATTATACTGGTTACCGACGTCACAGACCAGCGGCACAACACGAATAACAGAACGAGACGCAGCATGAGATACACACAACTAAGAAATGTTACACGACTGAAGGAAAGTATCAATCTACAACCTCATACAGAGCTGCCCGAATGTACGCGGACACTCGGGGGACAGGGTAATGACACTCGGGGGACAGGGTGATGACACTCGGGGGACAGGGTGATGACACTCGGGGGACAGGGTGATGACACTCGGGGGACAGGGTGATGACACTCGGGGGACAGGGTAATGACACTCGGGGGACAGGGTAATGACACTGACACTTGGGGTACGGGATAATGACACTTGGGGGACAGGATAATAACACTGACACTTGGGGGACAGGATAATAACACTGACACTTGGGGTACGGGATAATGACACTGACACTTGGGGTACGGGATAATGACACTGACACTTGGGGGACAGGATAATGACACTGACACTTGGGGTACGGGATAATGACACTGACACTTGGGGGGCAGGATAATGACACGCTGACACTCGGGGTACAGGATAATGACACTGACACTTGGGGGACAGGATAATGACACGCTGACACTCGGGGGACAGGATAATGACACGCTGACACTCGGGGGACAGGATAATGACACGCTGACACTCGGGGGACAGGATAATGACACGCTGACACTCGGGGGACAGGATAATGACACTGACACTCGGGGGACAGGATAATGACACTGACACTCGGGGGGCAGGATAATGACACTGACACTTGGGGGACAGGATAATGACACGCTGACACTCGGGGGACAGGATAATGACACGCTGACACTCGGGGGACAGGATAATGACACGCTGACACTCGGGGGACAGGATAATGACGCTGACACTTGGGGGACAGGATAATGACACTGACACTTGGGGGACAGGATAATGACACGCTGACACTCGGGGGACAGGATAATGACACGCTGACACTCGGGGGACAGGATAATGACACGCTGACACTCGGGGGACAGGATAAGGACACTGACACTTGGGGGACAGGATAAGGACACTGACACTTGGGGGACAGGATAAGGACACTGACACTTTGGGGACAGGATAATGACACGCTGACACTTGGGGGACAGGATAAGGACACTGACACTTGGGGTACAGGATAATGACACGCTGACACTTTGGGGACAGGATAATGACACTGACACTTGGGGTACGGGATAATGACACTTGGGGGACAGGATAATGACACGCTGACACTTGGGGGACAGGATAAGGACACTGACACTTGGGGGACAGGATAAGGACACTGACACTTGGGGGACAGGATAAGGACACTGACACTTGGGGTACAGGATAAGGACACGCTGACACTTGGGGACAGGATAATGACACACAAACTTTTGGGACAGGATAAGGACACTGACACTTGGGGGACAGGATAAGGACACTGACACTTGGGGGACAGGATAAGGACACTGACACTTGGGGGACAGGATAAGGACACTGACACTTGGGGGACAGGATAAGGACACTGACACTTTGGGGACAGGATAAGGACACTTGACACTTGGGGGACAGGATAATGACACGCTGACACTTGGGGGACAGGATAAGGACACTGACACTTGGGGTACAGGATAATGACACGCTGACACTTTGGGGACAGGATAATGACACTGACACTTGGGGTACGGGATAATGACACTTGGGGGACAGGATAATGACACACAAACTTTTGGGACACAACATTGACAATAAATAAATACAGGCTGAGTGATGTCCGAGTCCTGCTGTGTATTTGATGATATTAGGGGCTTCCTTTCTACTCTTCATCATTCCGCTTAGCGCTCACCTCGTCATGAACAGCGCCGTGCCGCAGGGGATTGTGGGATCGCTAGCGCTAATGACTCCAGACAGGTGAGCGGCGCAGTCAGTATCACTACCACAATACGCTGCGTGAGGTGCGATCACGTGACGCACACCGGCCAATAGCGTTTGAGGAAAATTTTCCCGCCTCCACTGTGGAGATTCCCCCATACTGTCGCAGTCGGGGGCAGGTCTGTGTGCGGTGGGGAGGCGCCCGTCACATTACTGCCGCGGGGGGAAGGACTTATCTAATGGTTTAAAGATGGCCTGTCCGGGAGCTCAGAGGTAAATTGCTCTATATATAGCCGGACAGGTATGCCTCACATGAATGGTACCTCACACGAATACAGCTGTTGTATTGCGGGGTTGGGCTTTGGCCGCCATGTTGAAATTGTCAAATAAAATTACTGTATTGTCGTTTTTGTGCGTTATCTGAGGTAAATGAAGGGCTTTTTCCAGTTGTGTAACATTTTCCCTCAGTAACCAGTCATTTCATGACTGAGTTTTCACTTTGTCCCCCACGCAATACCGCCATTAATAACGTGACGTCCAAACGTTTCAGCCATGTTATACACTCAATAACGTGACACGAAAATGGGTAAAATACATTGTCCCGCGTTCATCGTTTTACGTAAACTGTCTTAAAAATTTGCATATCTGCCGCACGCACGTCCCGACAAAATCGACTTTGGTTTTTCAGAAAAAAAGTCAGAAAAGTGCACATTTTTAGACCGTACAAAATGAGCAAACTTTATTTTGAACAGTCACCTTTCAATCAATTTGGCGCAAGTCACTGACAATAGTTAAAGGGGACTCCCATCTTCGATATTTCTGGTATATCCACAGGATATGCCATAAATGTTAGGGGTATGTTCACACACTGGACTAAAAACGTCTGAAAATACGGAGCGCCTTTCAAGGGAAAACAGCTCCTGATTTTCAGACGTTTTCAAGCCACTCGCGTTTTTCGTGGCATATTTTACGGCCGTTTTTGGAGCTGTTTTTCTATAGAGTCTATGAAAAACGGCTCCAAAAACGTCCCAAGAAGTGTCCTGCACTTCTTTTTCGTGGCCGTTTTTCAAAACGGTTGCGTAAAAAAACGGCCCGTCGGAACGGAACGCCGTTTTTCCCATTGAAATCAATGGGCAGATGTCTGGAGGCGTTCTGCTTCCCTTTTTTTCGGGCGTTGACGGCCCGAAAATAGGCCGTGTGAACATCCCCTAAGGCCTCATGCACACGACCGTAAGGGATTTTACTGTCCCCAAATACGGATTGTACAGCCACACATCCGCAGCCGTCCGCTATTGCGGAAGCGCCTATAGGCGTCTATCAACAAGTCCGTGCCGCATTTTGCGGATCAGTTCTACGGCACGAACACACAACCGTAAATATACGGAAAAGTGTCCATGGCCAATAGAAATCAAGGGGTCCGCGTTATGGATGAAAACTATGGTCGTGTGCGTAGAGCCTAACAGATACGGGTCCCAGCTCACCCGACCCCCGCTTCGCCTTGTTCAGCAACCGCTGGACGCAGATTCCAGACCGGGACTAGTGGAGGGATTGCCGCGCATGAGTCCAACTCTCGCCATTAGACTCTGGGAATTACGGAAACAGCCGTTCAAGCGCTGCTCAACTGTTTCCATGACTCCCGTAGCGTAGAATGGATCCGCCATACAATGAATACTACTGCCGGGTGACGTATACAGCAAACAGTGCCTTAGGCATGCAGCGCCATTCTTTTGGTAAAAACAACGGAACCCGACGCCAAGTCATGGGTGCTGTTGGTATTTGTTGTACGACCGATCCAGCACTATATTTTGGTGTCAGTTATAAATGGAAACCAGGACGCAGATGTGAATAGAGCCTAGGTATGTGCACCCTGCCTATTTTCGGGCTGAAAAATCGGAAGACCTCTTGTTTGATAGGACCGCCCTTCTAAAAGAGCATTTTTTAGAGCAAATGTGTTGGTCCAAGTATGCTGGAATACCACCCAGTGAATCAAACTAGCACACAAACTGGGGGAGATTTATCGAAAGCAGCGTTACAGGAGCCTTAGGGCGGATTTACACGAACGTGATTTACGTCTGTGCAACCCGCGTGATTTTCACGCGGGTCGCACGGACCTATGCAAGTCTATGGGGCAGTTGAGATTGTCCGTGATTTTTGCGCAGCGTGAGTCCGCTGCATAAAACTCACGACAGGTTCTATATTTCGGCGTTTTTCGCGCATCACGCACCCATTGAAGTCAATGGGTGCGTGAAAATCACGGGCACCACACGGAAGCACTTCCGTGGGACGCGCGTTATTAGCGCAACAGCAGTAAAAAAATGAATGTAAACAGAAAAGCACCACGTGCTACAAACATCCAAACGGAGTGCCATAATGATGGCGGCTGCGCGAAAATCACGCAGCCACGCATCATACGGGGATGACACATGGAGCTGTTAAGTGCCTTTTGCGCACGCAAAACGCCGCGTTTTTTGTGCGCGCACGTGTAGTACCGCTCCATTCATGTGGGGCTCCCAGGAACGGCAAGGTAAGCCCGTCCACGTGATCGGTGGGGGTGCCGATCAGAAACCCACCGATCAGATATTTATCACCTTTCCTGTGGATATGTAATAAATATTGAACATGGGAAAACCCCTCTAAGCCCCTGACATTGAAAAGCTTTGATTTGGTAAATTTGCTTAGGCTGTTCTGATTTTTACAGGAGCAATGATGAGTTTTTTGACGCTTAAACCGCGTTGGAAAGCGCGCCAAAAAATATCCGAAGATGCCTCCCATTGATTTCAATGCTAGGCGGCGCGTTTTTTTCCCGTGAGTGGAAAAAGAAGGGACATGCCCCATCTTCGGGCGTTTACGCTTCTGACCTCCCATTGACATCAATGGGAGGCAGAAGAAGTGTATTTTGCGAAGTTTTTTGGCCGCGGTCAAAAAACGCCACAAAAATCGGCGTTCAGGCAGAGCAAAATCTACCTCAAAATTCCAAATGGAATTTTGAGGCAGATTTTCTGCATGCAAAAAACTCAGTGTGAACCCGGCCTTATGATCCATTACGATATTTTTTTTTAAAATCTTATTAACTTATCAAATGATAGTTTTATAGTTTTTCGTTTAATGGATATCGTAACGCAGAATCTTACACTATTCTGATCTCTAATGAGAAACAGGAACCTGATGAAAAATAACTAATCAAGTGTGAACAGTGCTTTAGTATGGCAGTCATCTTGCAGGTATTTGGTGCTTTGCAATGGGCAGGTCTTCTCTATGGTTTGTCAAAACTAGTGCAATGGAAAAGTGGAGAAGTTCCCCAAAGCAACCAATCGGACTCCACCCTCCATATTTCAGAAGCTGGTTGAAAAATGTGAGCACTTAACTGGTTTGGTTTCCATGCCCAACTACACCAATTTTCCTTTGTACCAGTTTTGATAACCCCCCATCCCCATGGATTTGCAGATTTTTTTAATTTTTTTTAAGCTGGAAGGGGAGTTTTATAACATCTTTGTGGCCTGGGCACTATATACATTGCAGTTGCTTGTACGCCACTTCTCTAAACTGTTGGCACTGGTCAGGGGTCAGGCAGTTATACGAGTTCTTCTATAAGGCCTTATTCACATGAACGTGTATTACGTTGAAAATCACGCGCGTCGCACAGACCTATGTTAGTCAATGAGGCCGTTCAGACAGTCCGTGATTTTCACGCAGCGTATGTCCGCTGCGTAAAACTCACGACATGTCCTATACTTGGCCGTTTTTTGCACATCACGCACCCATTGAAGTCAATGGGTGCGTGATAATCGCGCCCGGCACACGGAAGCACTTTGCGCAACTGTAGATAAAAAAATGAAGGAAAAAATAAAAGCACTTCATTCATTTATTTTTCTACACTTCAAAACCGCGTGTCATAAGCATGGCATATGCGTGAAAATCACGCCGCCAACACTGATGACACATGGAAGTGCAGCGTGCGCAAAACACTGTTATGTTCACTGAAGATGCTGGTTTAGCAGTATACATGGCTTTATATTTTGAGTAGGGGGGCTTCTGCGTTAGGGTTTATTCACACATTACATTTTTTCGACCCAAAGTTATCAATATTGCGGCAAATCTCCACATCTAGCTTGTATTTTGCTGAAATCGTGGCCAAATAACGCAGTATGACTGCAACATGTGAATACACCCTTAGGGTATGTTTACACACAAACTCAAAAACGTCTGAAAATACAAAGCTGTTTTCAAGGGAAAACAGCTCCTGATTTTCAGACGGTTTTAAGCCACTCGCGATTTTCTTGGCGTTTTTTACGGCCATTTTTGGAGCTGTTTTTAATAGAGTCTATGAAAAACGGATCCAAAAACGTCCCAAGAAGTGTCCTGCACTTCTTTTTCACGGCCGTTTTTCAAAACGGCCTCGTAAAAAAACGGCCCGTCGGAATAGAACGCCGTTTTTCCCATTGAAATCAATAGGCAGATGTTTGGAGGCGTTCTGCTTCCGATTTTTTGGCCTTTTTTCGGGCATTTACGGCCCAAAAAAAAAAGAAGAAAATAGGCCGTTTGAACATACCCTTAGACTCTGTTACATCGGGTTTCGAATGCTTTTTGACAACAAAAGTAGTGTAGTTGTTAGTATCCTTTTCATAACAAATCTGTCATAGGTGTCATGGCTGTGTTAAAGGGGTTTTCCCATCAGGGAGATTTATGACATCCACAGGATATGTCATAAATGTCAGATAGATGCCACCTCTGGGACCCGCACCTATCTCTAGAACGGGGCCCCCTAAGCCCCGTTCTACCTCTTTATGTTGTGTCTGAAGCGTGTGATTTCCGACCATAAAGAAGAAAACCGCATAGCTCGCTGAGCTACGCTGTTTCCATAACTCCCATAGAACTGACTGGTAGTTACGGAAACAGCTTAGTCCGCTTGCTACTCTGCTTCCGTAACTGCCTTTCACCACTATGGGAGTTACAGAAACAGCGTAGCTCAGCAAGCTACTCTGTTTTCTTCTTCATGTTCGAAAATCACACACTTCAGACGCAACACAGAGAAGTAGAACGGGGATTAGGGGGCCCTGTTCTAGAGATAGTTGCGGGTCTCAGAGGTGGCATCTATCTGACATTTATGACATATCCTGTGGAGAAAACCCCTTTAATTATGAAAGCATCACTGCTAGTTTAAAATGTGACCTTATGCTGGGTTCATGAGTCTCAATCAAAATACGTTTTTTGCCACGGACCACGGCAAAACCAGACGATTTTCCATAATTTTGGGAAAACTGCAGCAAAATGGCATGCACACCACAGCAAAAGACACATTTTAACTGCGACATGTGAACCCGGCCTAAGGATGCTAATTATCTATTTTACTTCTACCTTATGATTGTGTCTACTAAAATATTGCTAAAACTATTTGATTTGATTTGTCCAACACATTATGTAATGAAACTTTAGAGGTTGAGGGGATAATGTGCCTGTATTGGTGCCTGACAAGGTAACTTGTGTAATTCACAAACTTTACACTTATGATTGTGTGGCTATTTTTTAATTAACATACACGCAGTTAAAGGGGTTGTCCGGACACGGGACGATTTTTCATATTGATGACCACATGACCAATGCTCAGCTATTTCACTCTGCTAACCCAGCTCTACATCTTTTTTTATTAATACATTAAAGGGTTTGTCTGGGCATGGGGCGGTTTTTCATACTTCTGACCTATCCACAGGATAGGTAATCATTATACGATCGGTGGGGACCCAACACCCGGATCGATTAGCTGTTCTAGCTGCATCCTGCACCAGCAGTTTTGCAGTGGCTGGTGCCGGAAGAAGATGTCTCCGACCACTGTAAAGCGGCCGTTCTGCAACACTGCATCTCTGCTCCTATTAAAGTGAATAGGACCAGAGCTGCAGTACTGCAGCATGGCGGCTATACAGTGGTCGGAGCCATCTGCTTCTGGCACAGACCACTGCATAACCACTGCTCCGGGATCCAGCCGGAACAGCTGATCGGTCCGGGTGTCAGACCCCCACCGATCATATACTGATGACCGATCCTGTGGATAGGTCAGAAGTATGAAAAACCGCCCGTGCCCAGATAACCCTTTAATGTATTCATTAAAAAAAACATGTAGAGCTGGGTTAGCAGAGTGAAATAGCTGAGCTTAAAGGGGTTGTACCATCAATAGAAATGGCAATATATAATCTCAATATACATTTTAGAGATAGCACTTGTAAGGGCCTTGTGCTCAAATGTATATGTCTATGTAAGTCATTCTACAGAATGTCAGATGTGCATGCACAGTACAATGCAGTTAAGTAAAGATACAGCTTCTATGTATCCTTTAGGGTATGTTCACACGGCGGGGGTCCGTAACGGCTGAAATTACGGGGATGTTTCAGCCTGAAAACATCCCCGTAATTTCAGCCGTACCGGCATGTGCAGGCGCTTGAACGCCGCGTCAATTACGGCCGTAATTAGCGCTGCTATTCATTGGAGTCAATGAATAACGGCTCCAATTACGGCCAAAGAAGTGACAGGTCACTTCTTCTACGCGGGCGTCTATTTACGCGCCGTCATTTGACAGCGGCGCGTAAATATACGCCTCGTGTGAACAGACAAACGTCTGCCCATTGCTTTCAATGGGCAGATGTTTGTCAGCGCTATGGAGGCGCTATTTTCAGACGTAATTCGGGGCAAAAACGCCCGAATTACGTCCGTAAATAGGCCGTGTGAACATACCCTTATACATTGAAGCAGTATCATTCTGTCAAACCGATTCCATCAGTTCAGCTGAGCTAATGGCTCGGCTGAAAGATGGTCCTGCGTGTCCCTGACACACAGGATCTTGCTAATAATGATCACGTCTAAGTAATGAACTTAGATGTGATCGATTTTAGCTGGATCCTGCATTCCAGAAAAACGCTGGACCAACTTTAAGCTAAGCCGTCAGCTCAGCTGTACTGACAGCCGCGGCTTTGACAGAATGATACTGCTTCAATGTATAAAGGATACATAGAAGCTGTATCTTAAAAAGAAAATAAATGTTTTCATAAAAGTCAATTTAAAAGTTGTTTAAAGTCAGCTAAAATATTGATTTATTAAAAAAAAAGATTCTCTTCAAAGGTATGCATAGCCTTTAAGTTCCAAGTTGCCAACAGTTTACTGGTACGTTAGCTAGGTACTCTAGGTTTAGGCATATCTTCTACCCAATAGCTGCTCATTTCAATTCAATGTTAAAGGGGTTTTCCAAGAGTAAAAAAATAGGAGTTGCAGTACTATGGATGAGAGTGTCAATGTGTTGCTACTGCTGTAAAGGACTCCCCCTTCTCTGCTGATTTGTCCTGGTGACAAATTACCTTTAAAACATTACGCTGTAAAAATAAAAGGGCTTGACTTCTTTCAGATAAGTTCCCATCCATTGTCTTTTTAGAAGATGTTGACCAGAAAAAGATTTCCAATTCAAGAACTTCCCATCTATTGGCTAAAGTTGACTCAAACTGGCCTACAAAATTTGTTGAAAACTCTGTCCATGTAAATATAATACTTAGGCCCTGTGCACATTACGTTTTTGGTCCATGTTTAACTTACACTCCGGGAAAAGCTCCTGATGTATACGTTAAACGTAGGCTGGGATGGATGCCTTAACAGTAGCATCTGTCACCATAAAGTTTAATGGTATATGCTAAACGTATAGGTCATGAACTCTCATGACCCTGTTCATGACGTATACGTTAAACGGATATCATTACAGTCTATGGGTGACCGATTTAACACAGCGTTTTTTGTCAAGCAGAAAAAAATCTGCCTCCAAATTTCCTTCAGAATTTTCTGCTGACTTTTTAAAATGCAGACGGGGCTTTGACGCATTTTTTGATGTGTATTGTTTTGATTAAAAACCTTATTCATTTGAAAATCCGCTAGCGGTTTTTTAACCCAAAAATAAAAAAGCTTACAAAAACCGTGCTGAGCCACCCGGCACTGGTTTTTTTCTGCCTCCAATTGATTTCAATGGGAGGTTCAAGAGCGGAATCTGCCCCAAGATATAGGGCAGGTCCCTTTGTTTTTCAGCAACCAAAAAAAGAATCCGTCCTGAAAAAACCCAACAACTGATTGAAACCAATAGGAGGCAGATTTGAGGCGTTTCTTAGTGCTCATTCCGATATGGAAAAAGCATTCAAATCAGCGTAAAAAAATGCAGTGCCTTAGGCATCCATTCAATGTATATTTTGTCCATAGACTATATCGGTATCCGTTAAACCTATACGTCATCAAAAGCTATTGAAAATACCATACAATGGCATACGTTTGCCATACACTGCCATGTTTTTTTGTTTTTTTTTGCGGGATCCCTTGGGATAGAAAATTGTAGTCCTATTCCATCCTCCAAAAATAAGGTATACTGATATATAACAGCCCGACGAAGGCCAAAGGGAAGCTCTTTTGACCTCCGTCGGGCTAATGGAGCCCTATGGATATATTAGCATGTACGTCAGGAGCTAAACATAAACATAGGGCCAAAATGTAGTGTGCACCGAACCTAATGAGGATAAATGTTCAATTTGAACTGTAGAATAAACCTTTTACTAAATCTCAACAAAAAAATGAAACACGAAAGAGACAGTAGGCTTCATCTTCTTTAATGCATAACAGCAATGCCTGAGGTACACAAAAAACACACACAGGCGCAGGTAGTTAACCCTGTCACTGTCGGAGAGGTCATCTGTAGCTTGCAGACACCTATCAGCAGCAATGAGGGTAAAACAAGTACAAGTTTATCTCTCTAATCTACGACTTAATATAGCTGAATAAATTATAGTGGGATTATATATATATATATATATATATGTATGCACATATATATATATATACATATATATACACATATATATGTACACGCACACACTTGGAGTGACATGAAATCAGACACAGAGGTGACAGTCAGTTTGTATGGAATGAATATTAGTGCTATATAAGAGCGTCCTGGTTTCTGGCATTAGACTAAAGGGTTAGAAGCAATTAATATACATTTTTAGGCGGGATACCGTAACCACTCACACAGTTCCTGTGATTCCAAGCCGCATCCCTCAAGTGTCCGTTTTATAGAAATATATATTAAAAAAAAAGTTGTGTCCATATGTGCAAGCGCCAACAGGTCCATTTTTGATACTCAAAAATCCACATGGAATGTCTCATTCATAATGTCTTCTCGTTGTCCCCTTCTAGGGACCGTCTGTAAGAGCATATTGTCTTATAACATGGGATAACAGTCTTTTGTAGAGAAAAGGTTATTATGCTGAGTGCTTGGTATCTTGGTAAAAACATGCCCTTTGCTCCCCTATAATCACCACCAATCCCCATATCAATATTTTTCTCTTGAAACATAATATATAAATGTTTTTTAAGACATCACATATTTCATATACATCAACCTTACTATACATTTTTTGTTGTGAAAATATTCACAGGAATGAGCTTCAGCACTGGACTCATCTGGAATTGGTTAACTATACTATGTACATATCTTAAACCAATATCTGAAACATGACTAGAAAGCCTTTTGTGGTCTCCACAACAATGGTTTCAAAGGCTCCATGGAATAGCAATATACCTGTTATCATTGGGCCACAGTACTCCTGTTACCCTGCAATGACTGCTGTACTACAATACACTGAAAATTTGGGAGATCCCTGTGATCTATATAAAACTGTATGGACAGCGTTCATCATTTAGATAGGTATGCACCATCATATATTTTCTATTGGCTTGGAATGTAAGGAAATTAAATATAATTACTACATCGGTTTATACAATCACCTCTGTGATTACATTACATACAATGAATTTGCCACAAGTGTGATAGTTATATCTTATCATAGAAATGACAGAAAATATTTTATACATTCGATTGTGACATTTCCTTGCGGAATACCTGGCATAACTTTTCAGTAGGATTCCCTAAATTGTTTATCCAAGGTCAAGCTTTCAAACCTCCCCCACAAGTTATTCAAAATAGTTCCAAATATCATTGGCCAATGAATCCCGAACGGGACATCAGGAATGTGAGCACCTCTGAAGAGATAAACTGCATCTATGTATATTGCAACTTTTTTTTTTTGTAAAATCTGGGACCGGTTCCAATGCTTCCATTTTTACAACAACATAATAATATACAACATCCTAATTAATAACAAAAAACTGCTGAAAAATGTCAATTAAAAGAGCATTAATTTCCTCAAATTTTCAATTTAGTAAACATTGCTCCGGAGTAGATATTGAGTGTAGATTTACTTGCATGGACACCTTTGAGTCATTTTCATGTAGTTAGTTTCTGCTCCTCAAGTCCCCTTTATGGGATGCCTGTGGGAGTGTTCTCCCAGCACAATGTAAAACATGGAATGAAATGGGGGTGGGGGGGTAAAACAAAAAAAGCTTGCACTCTAACATGAATTATTCCACATCTGGTCGTAGTATCATGGCAGATTTTCCTTATTTGTGCCTTGTTCTCATGTATTTCACAGCCGAATTCTGTTCCAATTCAAAGCCTATTGGTTCTTTGCCTCGTCAATTAATTGGCAGAGAAGTCTGAATATTATTTTAGTGTGTTCCAACATCAACCAGAAGCTTCTGAAACATTGAACGGACAACTGCTGGCATAGAAATGCAATACTTTCTGGTGGCAGAGGATCGGCTCTGTTACATTGTCTCAGTAGTTGAGAGAGAAAGGGCACAAATGTATACTGGAAGATGTAGAGCTCTCTGGCATTGGTGCTTGTAGCAACGACTGGTGTGTACTTCAGTATGCTTGTCCGGTTTCTACAGGTAAAAGGCCCAAGACAGCAGAGTGTTCTCCAAGCTTCATCCGGCGCTGTGTGGACAGGCTGACATTTTTAGCCAAGTAATCAACAGCAGCTGTAAAACAAATCCGATAACAATTAGTAGAGTATCAGTCCTGTTAATTGCACAAAAAACATAGAGAAAAATTTATTAATATTGTCTTAAAGATAGACAGTATAAAACTAGACCAGACAGGCAGAAACCGCGATAAATGTATCAGTGTCGCACACTGTATGAGAAATTTGACGCATCTTGCTAGATATCTTAGACCCTTCTCCTTACTCTATGTCTGTGCTGTGGTAATCTACATAAATTTTTGTGCTCCCCAAAAAAAGGCACACGCGATTAAGAAATCTGGCGCATTTTCTGATTCCTCTTAGATACGCCCCTTTTTCTGGACACTTTTCAAAACTTTCTACGAAGGTGCAAAAAAGTGTCCGAAACGTATAATAAATTTGGTGCATGGCGTGTACATCAGTTCTTTGGCACATTTTGTACCAGAATTCTCCTGCATTTTTCTTAGTAAATCTCCCTCATTGTTTCATAGGGTTTGGCCCAGTGAACTTTTGGACATTAAATATTGCAAAATATTCTTTACGTCAAAAATTCCAACAAAAACTAAATTTACTTATTAAAAAGTAAACTTAAAAAACAGATGAGACAGTCCAACTATTTCTGAGTGCCTATGTACCCATCTTAGCATCCAGTCAGGCAGACAGGAATCGTCCAGGGACGTATCTTTCACTGGCTATAGGCCTGTAAGACTAATTGCACCACAGGTGCAGTATATATATATATATATATATTTATTTTTTTATTTTATTTTTTTAAATACATTTTTTTATTTCGTTTTGGTCGCTACCTATTTAATATTTCTCCTGCTATATGTATTTAGGTTACATAATACAAACATTGTGGTAATACCTCACATAAATAACTCCAATTCCTTACAATACAAAAGCTCTCCATTCCAGTTAATGTTCCAAATTAAATTAATACTGATTTAGAAGTTGCTGCCAATAAGTAAAGAAATATGAGTCGTCAGTGGTGTGTCAGCTGTATCCCTAGGGGAGAACTCGTCCAGACAGGATGCTTATTAGAGTTGTCATATCCATTAGGTTTCCTTTCACGCTTCTGTGTCCTATCAGTGTGGGCATCAGAGATAGACCTGTCTGTGCCAAGTGCCCAATAAAGTCAATGGTTAGGCATGAGAAGAATGTTGCTGGATGTATATATACACACCATAATGTTATTCATGTGCAGATTTCCAATGCTAACTTTGGAAATGATATGCCCATAATTCTTAACTATGTCAGTGCTTTACATTTTGTTTGTTCTTTATGCATTAGAAGTGTTTGTGTCATAAATACTACATTAGGTCATGACACATATTGCTGCACTTCCTTCTAAATAGTATTGATCATTATTCCACTTCGCATCAGCACTTGTCTATGGTCTTCCAAATGAAAGCATAGCATGGCCAGTATGCCTGAGGCTGGGTTTGGAATAGATTCTTACTATTAATTGCAGGTGTGCCCCTAACATGCACGAGGTGGGAGAAAGGTCAGGGTCAGCGCAGGAGCAGAGGCGGCTGAAACACATGGTTTTAATTTAGGCATGAAAAGTAAAACGATCTTAAAGAGTTGAAACCATCTGTACTGTTTGGTACTGGCTATGGCATCCACGAGAAGAGAAGAGTGCCCTCACCCATATCACAAAGTACAGTACAGTCCCCCGCATAAAAAGCGGCATACTGCTTATTATGTTTTTTTTTTTACATGTTTTATTCATGCCTCAATGGATTTAAAAGTTCTGAGAGGAAGCGGTGTAGTTAGGAGTTGTAAAATTAGGGTATGTTCACACGCTTAACCAAAAACGTCTGAAAATATGGAGCTGTTTTCAAGGGAATACAGCTCCTGATTTTCAGACATTTTTTAAGCCACTCGCGTATTTCGCTGCGTTTTTACGGCCGTTTTTGGAGCTGTTTTCAATAGTCTATGAAAAACGGCTCCAAGAAGTGACCTGCACGTCTTTTTCACTGCTGTTTTTTTTACGCGGCTGTTATTAAAAAACACAGCTGTAATCTACATTACAGCGCCGATCACATCATGTACAATATAGGGCACTTATAATGTGGTGACTGAGCCTCTTTAATGACACTTACTTTGTCCATACTGTCCATACTGGTAGCTTGCTACAGGATCCATGCTGTAACCTGTTGTACTGTAAGTTGGCGCGCAGTAGGACTGGGATGTGGAGAGGCTGTCCACAGATTTGATGGAATCACTGCGCTGGCTGCAGCTAGCTGAGAGGGAGTTGCTGGCTTCCAACCCACCGTGCAGAGGAGAAATTGAAAATTCTGACTGGGACTGTGGGGCCACTCCGCTGGGACTACTGAGGATGCTCATTACCTGTAATAATAACAAGAACATTAGTCATTAGTCACAAGAACCGTGTTTTAAACAGATACAGTATAAGGTTATGTTCACACAAGTTGGATGCGCTGCAGAAAAGTCTTCTCCAAATCCGATCCAGAACATGCACTGAAATCTGTCAGCATACTCGCACCAAGTGGTGCTTTCATTTGCTGCGTATATTCAGCTGGATTGACCACAGCAGAAAATGTTCGTCAGGAAAAAAAAAAGGCCCCTACTCTCCTAGCGTTGCCATAGCAATGCGTCCCCACTCTTCAGGCTGCTATGTGTCCAGGTACCCTCCTGTGGCTGCAGGGGTCACATATGATGAAATGTCATTACTGGGGACAGCCTAGACACAGAGCAGTCGAAAGAGCAGGGACGCGTTGCTATAGCAGCGCCGCGAGAGGTAAGTATAGGTTTTCTTGGTTTTTTTTTAACCTGCGAAAATTGACTTCCACATTGCACCCAATTGGGAAATTCTGCAACAAATGCACAGCGGAGCAACAGCATAAATTGACAAGTTGCAGATCTATAATCTGCACCGCGTGTCAATGTATGCATGTATTTTGTGCAGAATTTTTCCGCAGTGTGTGAATGAGATTTGTTAAAGCCTCATCCACTTTGCTGCTACTGTACTACGCTGCAGATTTTCCGCCCACAAACCCAGATAGAAAATCTGCAGGATATACACTACCTGATAACATATCCTTATACGAAAAAATATTATCACTATATAGTTTCTTATTTAGCAAGTCAGTGGCAGTTTCATTAACATTCCGTTTTAGTTCTGTGAAAATATTGTCAAGTGTAAAGGAATGTAAACTCATTAAGATGCAAGAGATTTCAGAAGAAGAGACACCTTTATCCGGAGGCTAGAAAAGTTAATATGCTTACTAAAATAGATTGGTGCAATGCTTATAATATTTACAGACCTGATATAAAATTACAATCGCAAATTACTTTAACTCATAGTGTCTTATAATGTAATCCCCACTTAACTTTTTAGCAAACTAAGGCCTCATGCACACGACCGTGAAAACACCCGTTATAACGGGTCGTAATTACGACCCGAAATAACGGGCCCATAGACTTCTGTTGGCCATGGGTACCTTCCTGTTTTCTCGTGGGAAGGTGAACGTGCCGTTGTAAAAGATAGAACATGTTCTATTTTTTTCTTTTACGGGCCGTGCTACTATACTTTATAATGGGAGCACGGCTCGGAATAACGGCCGGCTGCCCGTGGCCGGTCGTGCCCGGCCATGCTCGTAATTACGAGTCATAATTACGAGCACGGTCGTGTGCATGGGGCCTAAGTTATAATACCCTGAGAATAGTTTTTTCTTATAGACTTGAAGGGAAGTTTCACCTTTGCAATAATTTTATTTATTGTTCCATTGCACCTAAAAATTTAAAAATGAAGCCACTTTGTCAATAGTCTTAATGAAAAAAAATTATTAACAAACCCATGGAATTTTGATCCTGTTGTCATACAAAATATGCATTTTAATACCCATAACTGTATGTTAGGACATATCAAACATCCAAAAAGTAGGGAATAACACAAAGTACAAATATGTACCATGCAAAAATATAAATACTTTATTACAATAATCATAAAAACATTTTGGCCATCAAGACCTGAAATAGACAGACAATTAAAATACAATAGTGTGGAGATAGATGAGGACTACACAAGTAACATGCACTTGACATATAAACATCATAGGATGTAATGTCATATAAATGAACTATTCAGAAGAACATGCTATATATTCATGGATAAATTTAGAAAACACAGGTATACCATAAGGCAAAAATGCCGTAAAAGTAAACTACACAGAAAGACAGGTTATCAATACAGAAAATCAGTCAAAGAGGCACAAGTACAAGTGTAATTGTAGTTACATAGGTGCCAGGGAATCACCAAAAATAAAAGCCCCAGAACCTATACCGACCCGTTTGTTGCACGGTGAGCCTATACAAACAATCTCCACACTAAGAGCCCCGACGCGCGTTTCGCCGTCAGCTTTTTCAAGAATATGCATTTTGTAGGTTAGCAAGAAGTTGGGACAGATGTATGGCAATATATCTGCATAATGAGACCACACAGAGTTTGTAGTCTGTTACCATGGAAACACAGATGTGCATAGAAGCTGTTGCTTACATTTTTGTATATTAAATGCATTAGAACAATACAAAAATGGTTTAAAGGTGTACCTTCCCTTCACATTACTGAATCAGTTCTGGATTCATCGTGGCAAGGGTTGGCAGAATTCTGTAGACGTAAAAACGCAGCAGCATAAAAAAACATGTGCTTTTCGGAATGCAGTTTTTTGATGCAGTTCTAAACGCACCTCAACTGCAACATGTGATTGGGCTCTTAGGATGTGCCAAGGATGTCAGTTTTTTTTATTATTTCCTGGTTACTTTCTACCTTTTAATAATGGTAATGGAGAGCTCTAAACATAGACATATGCCTTGTCCTGCTCCTGACCCCTCTAGTTCGCTATCCTTCCTCATGACCTCTTTTTCCTACCCCCTGCACTTTGCCAAAAACTTGTTTCGCAGTTCCTCCACAGACAGGGGAGAGGAGGAGGAGAATGAGATGGCTGTTCCTGTGGAAACAGGTTAATGTGATTTCTAGAAGTGTTTGAAGCTGAGGTCTTGAGGAAGGGGCATTGTAATCCCCTGCAGTACAGGGGGGCTCCACTCCCCCATCACCTCGCCTCAATAATGTATTACTTCTTAGTATATTACCATCACTAACCAAAAATCAATTGCAAGGCGACATCTGTAAGACTTTATCTGCAGGGATATCAGGAGCCTGTCAATCTGTCTGAGTGGCAGCTTTCTCTCCCTCCCCTACTCTTTCTATCACCCCTTTCCTCTCTCTCTCTGCACTGCTGCCCCAAATCAGTCACACTCTATTTAGATTAACCTTTCTGCTGCCTGACTGCATGGAATGCTTATAATGTGTCCTTAGGCATGGTAAGAGTTAACTGTGCTACACATCTTCAATATTTTAAAAATCTTCAATGTTTTATGATTATGAATCGGTGGTGTGAATAGACCCATAGGTGTCCATGACTTTATTTACCATGTGTCTTAAGCTCATTCAATAGATTTAAGCAGAAGGTACAATAAGTACATACCAGGACAGCACTGAGCTAGCTAAGCCTCATGTAACTGTTTAACCCTTGTATACTGCTAAACATAGAAGCGGTTCTCAACCTTGTCCATAGGTCACTTGGTTAGTAGACTGAGATCTGTTCTCTCTGACGCTAGGATATGTCCTTTTACTGCCCCTTCCTCTATATCTCTCCTCACATTCACTCTTTCTTCCCTCAGCAGACATTTTTGCCCTCAGGAGGTTTCATCATCCTATCCGTACTTTAAAAAAAGAGGAGTTAAAAAAAAATGTAATTAATTCCCTCTATTTCTGAGCTGGGCCTGAGGGTCTGTGTCCGCGGAGGCTCCAGCCAGGGAAATCTGCACCCTTTATGATAAACCAAGTCAGCTTTAGACGCTCAAGTGCAATTAGGATCCCCCATCTCGAGACCATCAGCTCCTCCAACTTCTTGGGCCGCAGGAGGAAGGGAAATTGAGCTGCAGAGAAAACTACATGAAAGTGGAAGATAGGGATGAAAGACTGTCCCTCGTATACAATGCGGACAGGAACCGTATATTATCTCTGTGGATATAGGATCTGCCGTATGCAAGGATATTAGGAGATTAAACACTAACTTTACAAAAAATAACACTTTCTTGCGCACTCCAAGGGCATTCGAATTCTCTCTTGAGATTAGCTAAACAAACTAGTGTTCTAATATTATATTTTATAAAATGCATTGCCACTAGGAAGGTTAATGCAAAGTAGTAAGTTCAGCGTATAGTGAACCTGCTTATACATATAATCATATTCAAACACATATTTTAAGAGATCAACAAGTTAGGAAACTTAGCAATAAGTTTGAAGCTCTTATAATTGACAAAAAAATAAAACAATATTCTATAGTATAGGAAACCACCAAGATTTGTGTCCACTGAGAATATAATTTGAATGAAATAGGAAAGAAACTTCTTTCCTTCCAATAGCCATGCCTCACCTTTCTCTCACCCTCTCCTGGCTAAGCAGGTAGCACTCCCCTCCTTTTATTTCCCCCAGGGTTTTAGTAATGGAGAGTTCACACTGACTTATTGCTTCAAAACAAGATTTCCTGAGATCTTTTGAGCTACCCCACCAGTGCCCCCCTTTCCTTTCTGGTGGAAGGTTCGATAAATGTGAAAGACAGAATACAAAGAGTTCTGGGAATGACACATCCCAGCCCAGGGCGCTCTTTCTCCTGCCTGGCTCGGCACTGCACTGCCTCTGATCAATCACAGACCTCTATCTAGCCAAGCTTAGCCCAACTCCCTGGGCCTGATCTACATGACAAGGAGGTCAGGCCACAATAAAATATCTGAGGACAGAGAGTAGCTAGAGATAAGGATGAGATTTGTTTTTATAAGATAGTGACCTTCTCCTCTTGCTTTTCTGGATTCACTGGGCCTAATCCTTGAAATGACAGGATTAGTTATACCACTATATAATGCGTAACTTCCTCTATATTTGTTTTTAGCAATTTTAGTGGAAAATGGCAATTGTTGAAATCTATCTCTAATTTTCTATGAACATTTTTTAAGTTTTTACTGTTTTGTTTTTTTGAGGGGGGTTTCTTTATTATGAAATTCAGGCATTTACTACAGAGAAAGTCATTGTATGACAGGTATATAGTTTAGACAAGTAAACACAGATGTAAAGTCTTCTCCCCTGTAATTTTAGTTCGTTTTTTTAAATGACAGAATCACACCTGAAATGACAATGTTTGCTGCTTGATGATGGATCATAAAAAAAACTTTTTTATTTATAGAAACGTCTTTTGTGCAGAGAAAAGTATATATTTTTACGTTTATTAAAAGATCCTGTAGAAAGGGACATAACTAGAACGAGAGGCGGAATGAGGAATAAACTGAATTTTAATGCATACAGCAGCATAATTCATTTTTTTGAGCAGCAGCAATCAAGTAGTGCCATATGGCAGATCTCTTTTATGGATATAGGTGATTCCTGCATGGGCATCACAAATTAATACACTTCCTTTGGCCGTCGTACGGCCGCTAATGACGGATCCGTGGAACACGGAACGCACACAGATGGCTTCCGTGTGCAGTCCGTTGTTTCAAAGGACTAAATGAATGAAAAGGCCGAGACCGTTCCATCAAAAACTGACAGGAGTAGGACCTGTCCTATTTTTGTCGGAACGGCCACACGGTTGCGTTAAAACAACGGAAGTGTGCATGGTTCCATTGAAATGAATGTCTCAGGGTGCTATCTGTTATAAAAAACGGATAGCAACCTGAAGAAAATAACTAGTGGGCATGAAGCCTTAGCATCTCCACCACTCAGTTAAGTATGCAACATTTTCCATCCAATGGTAATCATTCATAGTGATGAGACTGGGTTCACAATGTGCGTTTTTGTTTCGTTTTTGAAACGTTGCATCCAAAGAACATAAGAAAAAAGATCTTAATAGCCCATGCGGTTTTCATTTTTTTATTTATTTTTTTAAATGCACGCGTTCTAAAAAAAACTTGTGCGGTTTTTATAAAGTAATTGGTTTCTCAATTTAACGGTCATGCGTTTTATAAAATGGCATAGGTATTTTTAAAAAAAATAAAAATGAATGCCGTTTTTTTGGCAGCTTTTCAAATGGCAACAAAAACGCCCAATATGAACCAAGTCACTTTTAAAAACAATCAATTGAAATCTTTTTAACCATTCAGAACAGCTATCAGACATGTCTAGAATGTTCCTGTTTGTCTCTATTGTGCGGTTTTGACGTCTTTGGCAATCTGATAAATTGTGTATATTTCACTGGGCTATATATGCTTAGACAATATTGGAATGTTTGTCATTCAATTTGGCAACAACTGAAACTTTCCTCCATTTGTATCTCCTACTGAACTCAAGCTCTTACTTTAAATACATTGTGCTGAACAATTGGAAGTATAGGAGCAATAAGAAACTGAGCAAAAAAATTGGTAGAATAATATAAAGCAGAAAAAAAACAGAGAGGGAGGAGAGGAGGTTGAAGAGGGAGGGGGGCTGTGAAAGTGGAGGCCTACTGATTGTTTGAAAGATATGACTATTTAGAGAGAATGACTGCATAAATTTAATTAAAGAGTTTTCACGCTGCAAATGGCTGATTGTAATTATGTTCCGAGCTTCACTTAGCAGAGAAGATGTTGCCTCTTTGTGTAATGAAGGACAGCGAGCAGATGACAGCACCTATTCAGCAGGCTCTTTTTGTCAGGTGTTGATCTGTGGGATGAAATTGGGGGGGGGGGGCGGCGGACAAGGTTGCAAAGATCGAACCAGACTCTGGGACGGTCATCTGTTAACAGTGTTTTTGTGTTTATGACCTATAGATTATTATTAGTTATAGATACCCAATAAATTTGCATCCATAATAGTCACTTCAGATGAATGTTGTGCATCCTGCTTCTGTTTACTATGTATTGATTTCCCATATAACACAAACCTATTCCACAAATTTTGCTCAGATTATAATCTTATATCGCTCTTTTTATTCAATTTTTATCCATAAATGTCACACTCTTTATCACTTTAAGTAAATCAAGGGCTCTTGCTTGTAGTCACCAATACCACTTTTGCTAGAAACAATGTCAAACTCTTACTTAAAAGGGGTTGTATGGGTTTAGAAAAACATGACTTCTGTATTTTTCAACTACAGTTGTCCACAGGTTGTGTGTGGTATTGCAGCTCAGACTTATTTGCTTCCACAGCCCATTGGATGCAATACGAGACACAAACCATGCACTGCGGTGGCGCTGTTTCTGAAAGATAGCAGCCATTTTTTTCTATTCCTATACAAACCCTTTAACTATGCCTAAATTATATATAGAATCTTAAAGTCTTCTAGAAATGACACAAGCCTTGATAGTCAGAGCTGCCATGGGGGGGTGCTAAACGGGATATAACTGTAGCCTACTAGTTATTGGGTGCAGTACTACAAGATTGCTTCTAGTAGCAGTGCTTCTGTTCTATACATATTATTAAATTGTGCGGTGTGGAGGTTTATGGCTTTAATGCAGTAAGGGTGCCCAAATGATATAATAGCAGCTCAGCTCACGATATAGGAATTTTACCTTTTCCCCAAATAAATGTAATCAATTTTGTATCTGAAAAGTTTGTATCTAACAGTCAAACAAAATATCCTGTATTTTGAAAGACTTTAATTTTCTTTTCCCATAAAAGTTTAAGCACTTTACAGGTAGTCAGGGAAAACGGGTACATTTATTAAATGATAATATCCACATGGTTGTCCGTTGTGCAGAAATTCATGCCTTTGCATACAGGTATATGTCCTTCACACTCAGGAGTTACACTTATTTCCACCTAATGAAGAGCAGTGTCAGCAGTTTAAGGCTCAATGAACACAATGCGTATTACGTGCGGGTTTGCCGCCGCATGGATTTGCGTGCGGCCATTCCGCAGCGTTATACAGTACCAGCATAGTCCATGAGATTCCAGGAAATCTCATGTACACGGTGCGGTATTTGTCGGGACAGAAATTGACCTGTGGTGTGTTTTTTTAGATACCGTATCATGTCAATTTATCTTGCGTTTCTACTTGCGAATTGTGCTGTGTAAAATCACACCAAAACCCGTAGCATGAAAACGCGCCGAAAAAAAGCATCTAAGCGTATTGAAAAGCGCACGATTAGGTGCAGTTTTTACCTGTGAATTTCCACAGCAAATACGCAACATGTGCATGTAGCCTAAGAGGTTATTTTGCACGTGTTCTGGAAGCCAAGTGTTGCATGCTTCTTGAGTACAGCGTGAATATGTGTATGTGAGGAATGAGAGAGGCTGCAGGCACAGTGTCTTATGGGCTAATTGAGGCAGATTAGGACACAGATTGGCAGTGACAGAAACTGGGCAGTGACAAGGAGGGGACAGTGAGGGCCGATTAACACCCGCGAAAACAAGCTGTCACATCTCACAAGACGTTAAATCTGCACAGCACTGAAACGCGTCAGCTCCATTAACCTCCCTCTCCCCCAGCTCTGGCTGTCCATCTATCTCAACTTGCCCTAATTTAATTTGGAAGAACTGTTACATCATTTCTCACTTCCAAGCCCTTGTTTTGCCTCATTTTATTGCTATTATTGAGTTAATGTATTGTAGTAAAATTGTAAATGTGAGCAACCTCTTAATGTGAACAAATTACTTGTGCAGTTTAATACAATACAAAAACTGGGTTTACCCGCTACAATCCTGTGAAGATCTAAGTAACACTCTGGTTATAATTACAAACAATGTCATAATATAGAAAAATCATTACGTGTAAATCTGTAATATCAGTCAGAAACTGTATCAGACATATTTTATATTCTCTATCAATCGTTCGTACTGTTATGATCTTAGCTTGTTCTGTAAGTGTATGTTCGCACTGAGTTTTTTGCAGGCAGAAAAGTCTTCCTCAAAATTCCATCTGGAATTGAGCGCCGTGGGCAAAAAACGCAGCGAAATATGCTTTCTCTGCCTCCCATTGATGTCAATTGGGGTTCAGAGACGTAAACGCCCGAAGATAGGACATGTCGCCTCTTTTTCCCGTTAGACGGTTTTTCCGCCCGTGGGAAAAAAACGCCTCCGCCTCCCATTGAAATCAATGGGTGGCATTTTCAGACGTTTTTTGTCGCGTTTTCCGTCGCGGTTTCAGCGTCAAAAAACGTGTCAAAAAACTCTGTGTGAACTGGCCCTAACAGAAGACTCCATTGTGGGCAGTTGTAGTGGACTTTCTATGATATGATCTGAAGAGCTTTTTTATTTTACATTTGGTAAAAAAAATAATTATTATGAAATAGCAAGAAATAAATATGATCTTGGACAAAATCTATATGTGTAAACCTCGCTGAATACTGGCCATTTTACAGTTTACATGTAGAATTAATCTACTTAAAAAGAAAAGTTAGGTACGTTTGTAATTACATTACATTATTTATCTTGTACTGATCGTGCGCAACAGCTACACTCACATTTTTGCTGGTTGTTACATTCAACAAGATTGTGGACAGACTCTCTCCTAAAGGTGGCTATATTGAAATTTAACAACGAACAATCATTTTTGCCAACCGATGATAGACCATCATCAGCTGGAAAGAAGTAGATTATGTTTAAAATTTTAGTGCGATACTCGGTAGTACTTGATTGTATATGGTGCAGATGATCATTCAAAAAGTTAAAGAAAAAAGAAAGTAAAGAAAATATTAAAGTTTAGTCAAAGGTCGTTCATCCTTTACCAGGTGTCATTGACCATGTATGGGCAGTTGGAATGACTGTAACAGCCAATTTAGACAGAGAGGTTATGGCTGCATCGGCGTATTGATCATTCAAAAGACGATTGTTCGTTCAACCATCAACCTACTTTTATCTAATGTGTATGAACACCTTAAGGGTATGAGAAAAAACAATCTTGTCTACAGCACCCTCTTTTAATTAGGATGAAAAGTCACAATGTCCAGGAACACCTTCACGACCAAAGCATCAAGAATTTAGGAAGAAGGCGACAGCATCCACCCAGGAGTAGAAATGTATCTGAAAGGTATTTATTACAGCATGGGAAAATGCAACGTTTCAACCCAAGCAAAGGTCTTAGGGTGTCTTCACATCAGCATTCGTTTACGTTGAGGGGTTCCGTCTGAGGTTTCCGCCGGGTTAACCCCTCAGTGGAAAGTCAAACGGAATCCTCAGCTTCCGTTTCCCTCACCAATGGTGACGGAAAGCTAGCTAATGATTTCCGTGTGTCACCGTTGTGACAGGGTTCCGTCGTTTTGGACGGAATCAATAGCGCTGTCGACTGTGCTTTTGGTTCCGTCAAGAACAATGGAACCCTGTCACAATGGTGAAAGACGGAAACAATTAGCTAGGTTTCCGTCACCATTGAGTTCAATGGTGAGGGAAACGGAAGCTGAGGTTTCCGTTTGACTTTCCACTGAGGGGTTAACCCGACGGAAACCTCCGACAGAACCCCTCATTGGAAACGAACGCTGATGTGAACAGGCCCTTATCCAAGCATAACGGTCGTTCAAGGGAGGATTGTTCATTCAACGGTTGTTCAATCATCATCTTACTTCTTGTAATGTGTATGACCGCCTTAATGGGGTTTTCTTATAATCTATATTTATCACCTATCCACAGTATAGTGATAAATATCTGATCAGTGAGGGTCTGACCACTGGGACCCCCACTGATCATGAGAACAGTCTTACCTTGCCGTTCCTGGGAGCCCCATAGGAATGGAGCGGTAGTGCGCATGCTTGACCACCGCTCCATTCATTTCAGTGGGGCTGCCGAGCGCTACCGATCAGATATTTATCACCTATTCTGTGGATTGGTGATAAGTAATGATTATGGGAAAACCCCTTCAAGGGTACGTTCAAACGTGACAGATTTGTTGTAGAATTAGTTTTTTGCGACTGTTCCATACATCTGAATGGGGTTTGCAGAAATACATGCACGTACTGCAGAAAATACCACGTTCTAATGAATGCAACAGATTTTCTGCATCAAATCTGTCGTGTGTGAACATACTCTAACAGCTTACCTGAGCTTCTCTAATGTGTGTGTGTGTGTGTGTGTGGGGGGGGGGGGGGTACTTTTTCCTACATCAGGCTGTACAGCTCTGTGCATATACTGAATGAGCAAAGAATGCTGGGAGATTTGTGAATTGTGAGTGCAGCCCTGGAGTATTAATACAGGATGTAACTCAGGATCAGTACAAGATACAGATGTAGCCATCTTTATCTGGACTTGAAGTTGACTTTTTCAATGACTTTTCAATGGCTTTTAATGCGTGATATCACACTGCCTCAAGTTATCAGTCAATATAAAATTTACTACATCTGTATGTAATGTATTTACACAGTGATTCAACTGTTTGAGTATAAATGTATTGTAGATTCATACTTTATGTAAAATGGTGATCAAAGGTGGACATAGACTTTAACCAAAACAGACAGTTTCCACAATGTCCTGTAGAATATAATGGCTGAGCTGATATTTTCAAAACTGATATGATGGGTGCTGTGTAAATGACTATCACTGTCCCAACAATTATTTATAGCATGTTAGAATATATGTAGACCGAATTTGTAGGGATTTGGATGAAATTACTTCTGCTTTCTCCTTAGTGTCAAAAGTATTAGAAAAGAGGTCAAATGCTTTCAGCAAAATAGTGGGTGGTCTTCGGAACTGCTATATACCACTAAAGTTATATACAAAACTTTTTTTTAATCAATTGTGCATTCTAACATGTTGTTAGGGACGTTCACAATCTGATCAGTGGCTGTGCCTGGTCATAGTCACAAAGATATTCTTCCCGTCTGACAAACGTTTAGTATTTTGTGGTAATGAGAATAGTTGTGTCATAAAACAGATACTGACCACTTATTTATAAGTGCTATTTACAGGTTATTGGCCGTGACTCACGGGTCTTAGTAAAGTCCATCTGTAAATTCAAGGTTAGGCTTAGTTTACATCTGCATCAGGGCTCCATTTATGGAACCCACGAACGGAATACAGACTGAAACAAACGGAAAACATAGGTTTCCGTTTGCATCACCATTTATTTCAATGGTAACGAATCTGGTGCAAATGGTTTCTGTTTGTCACCGTTGTGCGAGGGATCCGTGGTTTTGACTGAATCAGTACCGTAATCGACTCTACTATTCATTCCGGCCAAACTACGGAACCCTTGCACAGCGGTGACAAACGGCAACCATTTACACCGGACCCATCACCATTGAAACCTATGGTTTCTGTTTAGTTTCAGTTTAGATTTCGTTCATGGATGCACCTGACGGAAAGCTCAGACGGAACTCATGAACGGAGTCCCGACACATGTGAACGAAGCCTAAGACATTAAACAAACCTAAACTGAATAATAAATGTGGGCCATTGTATTTATTATTAAAAACATATAATAACAATACTATTTATTATGAATAGTAGTAGTAGTAGTAATAATAATAATCTAATACTAAGATTTGAGCAGCAAAATCCTTATCTGGTCATAACTAAAATGGGTCTTTATATCCATCTAATGTACTCTTGATATCAGAAACCTTTTTTATTTATCCTCAGTAAACAATTATATGATAACTTGAAATATAACTATGTATGTTAAATATTCCTATCGAACCTCTGTCCTCCTTGAATGTCTTTAGGAAAGAGACCTCATAGATAGTGAGTCACTCTTTGCAGCCACTTTCTCTAGTCAGATGGACAGCAGAGGAAGGGAGGGAGCTGCTGCTGCTGCGCTGAAAATGTCAGGACAAATTATTCTTGACAGTGTTAATATCTGCACCTCCTAGCAGTAATTACATGTAAATAAATAGTGAAGTGTCTCTCAGCTGGAGCTGGCTCCCCTAACCAGATGAGGCTGCCCTGTTTACAGAGCACCTCCAGAGAAATCACACTCCTCCACACACCTCCTTACTGGGGTGCCCAGATTACATTTACCCTTTCGCTACTGTTCCAGAGACGACACTCAACATAAGCCTAGTTTTCTGACTGGTTTGCATTTTTGGAAACAGAGTTTCATAATGTCAGCAAAAATAACTGCTCAAAACATTATACAAAGCAAAGCATTTACACCAAACAGCCCTTATCTGATGCAGAGTTAACAGAAAAGATACTTTGTGCTTTTATTTATTTCTTTTCTATAAATCTGTATTTTCTGTTACAAAAGATAAGCCTAAATTAGTGTGTTTAAAACCTGATCAGCTTGCATGTATTTTCCTCCCTTACAAAGAAGAGATAGAGAATGCTTTTCATCCTGGTATTTAGTAAGCTGCCCCTAGTACTGGAGGATAAATCTATTATGATTTATTATACTGAATTTTGGGCTATCTAAAGAGCACCAGCAATCTGTATATTTCACTGAAAGGAAAATTATAAAGTGATAGTACAGCAATATTAGAACTGTCTGGTTTTATATTGAATTATTAAAGGAGACTAATATAAATGGTTGTGGGTAATTGTTGTCAAGGGTCCAGCTCATTGACATGTCCCATGGGGAGGTAGTACATTTGAACCTCCAACCCAACTTTGTACGAAAAGCATTAGAGATTGGACTTAAAAAATGCAATTGCAAAAGGTGTTCAAAGTCAGTGTGAGAGTATGACTGTCTAATCTAATGCTGGGTAGTAACAGATATAGATCATTGTCTTTTTTTGAGATGCATAGGTTCTCTTTCCTAAATGTTTTGGCTTAGTGCCTATAGATCTGGTTCTGGAAAAATTACTCATTGACCCATTATTATTGGTGAGGAATATTTAGGGTGGTATTCCAGAGTCCAATTATTTTAGGTGTTTATTGTCTGTATTATGTTTATGATATTATGTGATGATGAGTATTGATAAGTTTGAGATTCAGACATAGTATCCTGTTCTGTTATATGGACTGTTTTACGGAGCCTTTGCTTTTTAATCTTTGCACTGTTGAATGAACTCCAGAAACTCTTTAATTCTGCATCTAAAGTTAGAGGGTGGCTTGAGGATTTCTAGTTTGGTAAAGGTCCTTAAAAAGAAGCAACAGTGACACCTGCAGGTATCCCTGTTATTGTTGTCACTGAAATGGTAAAATATTGCTAAGTTAGGGCCAGTTCAGATATGCGTTAGGTGTCTTCGTCGCAGATACGTCCCAAAATACCCGAACAATAGCGCAGTAGCGCTATTTTTTCCGGTAAAACCATGGACAGAACCCATTAAAGTCAATGAGTGCCGTCAACCGCCGGTGGTGACCGTGGTGCAATGGAACCGGCACTTCCGGTTATTCCCTTGTTCTGCTGCTCTGACAGTGCAGGACAACAGAATGGGGAGCGCAGGCGTGAACTGGCCCTTGTCTGTACTGGTCATTGTTTTAGGTGCTAATATTTCTTGCAATATTTATCATCGGAATTATATGCAATAGGTGTTGAAAATAATGCAAAATGGGGGGACAATACTAAGAAAACTGCTATACAATTCAAGTGGAAATTGCAGCAAAAAATTGAGTACATGCGTGTACCATGTTTGTGTTTTAGACACTTTTTAAAGTCGCCAAGCTTAATAATGGTTTGTGCATCAAGTTTGTTTTGTTTGTTTTTTTTACTCAAAATACATCTGTAAAGTACACCTACTGCGAGGTGTACCTATTTATGATCCTATATGATCAGCAAAAATGGAGTAAATTGTGCTAAATTTATTAATATAATACCATGGCATAATATACGTAGTGCAAATTGCTAGGCGTGTTAGACACACTTCCTTCAGCCGCTTCATGTGAACACTTGAGACATATCTTTATAAAATTTAACTTGACTTTCTAGCCATGCCCCTTTTTCCTGTACCTATTTTAAAAGTGTCGAGGTTGGCCTAAAAAGTGTCGAAAACACATGATAAATTTGGAGCATCACATGTACTATGCATTTTGCTTAGAAAATTACTCTGATCTCGGAAAGCCGAGTGATTCATGTACGGGCTCAGAAAGTCTGTGAGCCCGTACACCAACTGCTCGGCTTTCCGAGAAAAGCTGATTCGAAAGTAAGCGGCTCAGCGCGCACCCGAGCTCTTCTGCCACTTCGCTATAGTGATCGGTGGCGGTCTCAGTGCTCGGACCTCCACCAATCAAAACTTCTGACGTGTCACTATGACATATCAGAAGTTTTTTAAATGTTTAGTTACAAAAACAAAGAACTGTAATGTGCATATTTATTCAGCCCCTAAAAGTCCATTCTTTGTGTACAGATGCACGTCTCTTGGGACATGTCTGTATTAGCTCAGCACACCTAGACACTGGGAGTTTTGCCAGGCTAAACTGCTCCAACTCCTCCAAGTTAGATGGTTGCTTTGGTGTACAGCGTCTTAACGTCATGTCACAGATTCTCCAGCGGATTAACATTGGGCTGTGACTCGGTCATTCCAAGATATTTACATGTTTCCCCTTACACCCTCCAGTGCAGGTTTAGCTGGACCTGCTGGAAAGTGAACCCCTGTCCCAGTCTCAAATCCCTCGCAAACTGAAACAGGTTCAGTGAAAATTGCCCTGTGTTTACTGCCATCCATCTTTCCTTCATTTCTTACCAGTTTTCCAGTCCCTGCCCCCGCAACATGATGCTGCCACCGCCATGCTTTACTGTGGGAATGGTGTTATTGGCTGATGGGAAGTGTCGTGTTTCCCATGATAACCAAAAAGTTACATTTCAGTGTCATCTGACCAGAGGACTTCTTCTTCCATGTGTTTGGGGAGTCTGCCACATGATGTTTGGGAACTGAATATGTGGCTTCTTATGTTTTTCTTTAATAAGCAATGTCTTTTTTTCTGGCTGCTCTTCCATAAAGCCCCACTCTGTGGACTGTACGGCCTATAGCCATCCTATATACAGATACTTCCATCTCCTCTTTGTAGTGTATGTCTTATACTGATCCTATATACTGATACTACATCTCCTCTGTGGAGTGTATGGCTTATAGTGATCCTATAGACTGATACTACATCTCTGTGGAGTGTATGGCTAAGGGTATGTGCACACACACTAATTACGTCCGTAATTGACGGACGTATTTCGGCCGCAAGTCCCGGACCGAACACAGTGCAGGGAGCAGGGCTCCTAGCATCACAGTTATGTACGATGCTAGGAGTCCCTGCCTCGCTGCAGGACAACTGTCCCGTACTGTAATCATGTTTTCAGTACGGGACAGTAGTTCCACGGAGAGGCAGGAACTCCTAGCATCGTACATAAGTATGATGCTAGGAGCCCGGCTCCCTGCACTGTGTTCGGTCCGGGACTTGCGGCCGAAATACGTCCGTCAATTACGGACGTAATTAGTGTGTGTGCACATACCCTTATAGTGATCCTATAGACTGATACTACATCTCCTCTGTGGAGTGTATGGCTTATACTGATCCTATATACAGATACTACATCTCTGTGGAGTGTATGGCTTATAGTGATCCTATAGACTGATACTACATCTCCTCTGTGGAGTGTATGGCTTATACTGATCCTATATACAGATACTACATCTCCTCTGTGGAGTGTATGGCTTATACTGATCCTATATACAGATACTACATCTCCTCTGTGGAGTGTATGGATTATACTGATCCTATATACAGATACTACATCTCCTCTGTGGAGTGTATGGATTATACTGATCCTATATACAGATACTACATCTCCTCTGTGTAGTGTATGGATTATACTGATCCTATATGCTGATACTACATCTCCTCTGTGTAGTGTACATCTTATACTGATCCTATATACAGATACTACATCCCCTCTGTGTACATCTTATACTGATCCTATATACAGACACTACATCTCCTCTGTGTACATCTTATACTGATCCTATAGACTGATACTACATCTCCTCGGTGTAGTGTATGGCTTATAGTGATCCTATATACAGATACTTCCATCTCCACTGTCGTGTGTATGGCTTATAGTGGTCCTATAGACTGATACTACGTCTCCTCTGTGTAGTGATCCTATATACAGATACTTCCATCTCCACTGTGGAGTGTATGGCTTATAGTGGTCCTATAGACTGATCCTACATCTCCTCTGTGGTTCTTTGAAGCTCCTTCAGATTTATTGTTGGCGTCTTTGTTGAATCTCTGATTAACCCTACTTGCCCGGTCTGTGAGTTTTGGTGGGTGGTCTCCTCTTGTCAGGTTTGTAGTTGTGCCATACTCTTTATATTTTGTTATAATGGGTTTAATGGTGCTATGTATGATGTACAATGTTTGGGATATTTTTTTATAACACTGACTTCTCCACAACTTTGTCTCTGACCTGTTTGGAGCGCTCCTTGGTCTTCATGTTGCTTAGTGGTGCTGCCTATATACTCCGGTACCGGTGCATTTATACTGACGTCTTGTGTCAGATCATGTGACACTTTGATTGCGCGCAGGACGAACTTATACAACTAATTAGGAAACTTCTGAAGTTAATTGGCTTAACCAGAACTTATTTTGGGGTTTCATAGCAAAGTGGGTGAATACATTTGCTCTTAGAACTCTTCCGTTTTTAGTAACTTTTTTTTTTTCTATAATAATGTTTTGTATTTTTTTTTTCATTCCATTGTAACAATTTGGATTATTTTGTCAGGTCCATTACGTGAAATCGAATTTTAAACCCACTTTAATTCCAGGTTGTAATTCAACAAAACAGGAAAAACACTAAGGGGCGGAATACTTTCACTTGTACATACCATAGATGCAGCCCATCCAGCTTCCATGGGAATCTTGAAGGGAGAGACGTCCAGCTTGGTGCCACCTTCTTTGCTACTGGGTTGGGAGAACCTGGGCAGGACTCCCCTCTCCAGAGGAACTGTATTTATAGCAAACATGGGAGTGGGGAATTGGCCCTAGGGTCATGTATAGGATGTGGAGGGGGAAGCAAACACCTTCTTGCCTTGGTGTAAGAACCCGGTACCATAATGGGGGATCCATTTTTTCTTTGCTATGTGGACCCACTTTCTTTTTTGTACGCCACTGACAAAAAGGCCAGACATTTTTTACTTAAGACGCACATTTTAGGGGCACCTTTAACATGTAATATGTTTTTTTTTTCCTTAATTCTGCCTTTGAACCATAAACTGAACCTCACACATATAAACAATTGCAATTTGTCTTCTTCCATAAACAGCATTACGCCAGATTCACACGAACATGGGGAAACTCATTAAAAACGTGACGTTTTTCACAGCCGAGGTGCGGGTTCTGTTTTCATAGAGTCTATGGAGGGATTCGTGAAAACAGAACAAAATAGGACGTTTTATTTTTCAACGGACCCCTCACACAGTCCGTTAAAACAATGGCTGTGTGAAAGGCCCCATTGAAATACATGCTTTCGTGTGACGGCCGTTGTTTTAATGACCGTCACACGGACGTACTCTACATTCGTCTGAATTCGGCCTTACAATGATTGAATGTGGTTAGGACCTGTGAGCATATACATATACCAGAAAGCTGAGAATGATACCTTCTGGCAGGCAACACAGACCGCAACCTTCTAACAACAATTTAGGAGGCATGATTAATTTAGATATATATAGTTGTTGGATGAAACATTTCTTGGTCACCAAGACCTCACTGAAAAGCAGTGTCTAAGGCCTAGTAATTCACAAGCTGCTCTATACAACTTGTGCATTCGCTACATCCACTAATTATTGAGAAAGTCAGGGCTATCAAAAACTACTTATACCCTTAGGTCAGGATTAAGAGCCACTAAGTATAATTGGATAGGCTTACACTGGAGTTTCTATATAGAGAAGACATTTTTTGTTAAACAGAACACACCAAAAAAATCCTAGGTCTCTCTCGCTGTTGTAAAACTAAGGACTCATGCACACGACCGTAGCCATGTGCATGGCCGCGATTTTCGGGTCGGCCGGCCACGGAGTGTCACCCGCAAGCCGCCCACAAATCGCAGGCCGTGCACATGGCCGCGTCCATTATTTCCTATGAGCCTGTGCCAAGCACGGACCGTGAAAACCACGGTCATGTGCATTGGCCCATAGGAATGAATGGGGCCGCAATTCTCCCGTGGATTTTCAGAGGGAATTGCGTCCGCAAAAGCACATTCGTGTGCATGGGGCCTAAAAGTCCAAACATGCCCTGCTTGCTAAAGGCTGGACTTGTAAACCCAAACAAGATGAAAAGCCCCCGGTTGCCCTCCGCTATTTTGGAAGCGACATCTTCATCACTTATTCTCAATGCCAAAGTTTACCCGTTTTTGGTAAAGTAATTGTTCTTATGAGTGGTTTGGCGTTGACCTTGTGGCTTGTGTACCTTCCTAGAAGGAATGAGACCTGCAGGCTTCCTCTGCTACTGAACAAGAGGATCCTGGGTGTACATTGACATACAAACATGGCTCCATTATTTGGGAAACAAATATCTTCCTTCCAGCTCCTTCCTTGTCAAACACCTTCTTGTTCAGCTTGCTAACTAATCCCCTTATCTGAGCAGAGAGCCGCCGGTGAGAAGGAGCCGGATAAAAGCAGATAGAAAATTAGCAGAATTCCGCCCCTGGCTTCTGCCACATAACAAACACACAAGGGTAAATACATCAGCTGCTGCACAGACACGCTTTCCTCTGAGCCCAGTGCTGATCTCTCCTATAGATAACAACAAGAAACACTTTTATTTAGTTTTCTATTTCCTTTATTTTACCCCAAGAACAGAAGATGGGAGATGCTCGGAGTTGATAAGGAGCAGTTAATAAACCTAAGTTTAGTGATGAGCTAATCTGTGACAAAAACCTATTTACTGCCAAGAAACTAAACAAAGAGGTAAGTACCTCTCAGGAGCCTGCCCGTCAGTGTATCTGTGCTGGAAACTACATCTGCATTATAAGTAAACAGATATCATTGATTAACTCCAGTAGGACCGGCCTATTTTGGGTCTTTAGGATGAATCTTTTTTTGGTTTTCGTCGCATTCCGAGAGCCATAACTTTAAATTTTTCCATTAATTTAACTGTAGGCTGCGTTCACATCTGCGTCTGGGCTCCTTTCTGACGTTTCATCTGAGCTTTCCGTCAGAACGGAGCCCCGACTGAAACAAACGGAGACCATAGGTTTCCGTTTGTATCACCATTGATTTAAATGGTGACGGATCCGGTGCAAATGATTTCCGTTTGTCTCAGCTGTGCAAGTGTTCCGTCGTTTTGACAGAATGAATACCGTAGTCGCCTACGGTATTGCTTCCGTCAAAACAATGGAACCGTTGTATAACGGTGAGAAACGGAAACCATTTGCACCGAATCCTTCACCGTTGAAATCAATGGTGATACAAACGGAAAGCTCAGACAAAACTTAAGGAAGGAGCCCTGACGCAGATGTGAACAGAGTTGAGGGAATTGTTTTTTTGTTTGCTGGACAAGTAATTTTTTAATGGAACCATTTTGGGCTACATATAGATTATGGATTAACCTTTTATTAGCTTTTTTTTGGGTAAGAATGGGGGGAAAAACATTTCCGCCGTTGTTTTTTTTTTGCGGTTTAAATTTACACTGTGCAGAATAAATAGCATGTTACCTTTATTCTATGGGTCAATACAATTACGGCAATACCAAATATGTATTATTTTTTACTAGTTTTGCACAATAAAAGCAAATTTTATAGAAAAACATTGTTTTTATGTCGCCACATTCCAAGACTCATAACTTTTTTATTTTCCCGTCGATGAAGCTTTATGTGTGCTTGTTTTTTGCGGGTCAAGTAAAATTTTTAATAGAATTATTTTGTGGTACATATGGATTGTTAATTAACATTTATGGTTTTTTTAGGGGGGTAATTGGGGAAAAAAAGCAATTCCACCATTGCTTTTCCAGGTTTGTTTGTTTTTTTACACTTTTCAACGTACATTTGAAATAACGTTTTAAGTATTTTTCCATGATTCGTTACGATCGCAGCAATACATGTGTGTATTTTATTTATTTTTTGTAACACCTGTGCAAAATAAAACCACTTTTTCTGGAAACACTGTTTTTTTTTTGTTTGTTTTTTTTACTTTTTTAAAACTGTATTAACCCTTTGGTAGCTGAGAGCAGGGAGATTTAACGGTTCCCTGCTCTATTTATTTATTCTGATGCAGCGCTGTAAAAAGGCTACTGCATCGGAATAAAGCCCGTTAGCGTCCGCCGTAAAAGCACTATGGGGTGGTCACTAACGGGTTAAATAATTGTTTGTCCCACTGGGGACTTCACAATGCAATGTTCTGATGGCTTCCATAATGCTTTGGTATACTTACTTTATATTATTATTTCCTGTCAGTGTAAAACTAAAGATATAATCATGGCAGGCCTAGGGACCTTATTTAAGCCCCCTCTTACTGTTGAACTCATTTGATGCTGTGGTTGCTATTAATTGCGGCATCTAAGAGGTTAAACGGCCAGGATCAGAGTTATCACCGATGTCGGCTGTATTATATTATATATATTTATATTATGTATTATAATACAGCCGGCACCCACTTCCGATAGCGCAAGAACAGCTTCTGTGCCCGTGCCATCACCGTCGAGCAACTGTACGTCAAGGTGCAGAAAGTTAGTCTTCATCACGACATACAGTTATAGTGCAGGCAGGGGTTAAAGTCCTTATTATTATTCATTTCTTTTTAGTTATGGTTCTTTTTGTTAGGTTTTACAGATTTGGGATAAAGATATCCATTGGAAATGCAGTGGTCTTTCTATAACTGAATACATACTATGGTTCTACCGTGTGGATATTAGACCTTAGTGATTGGTGCCGATACATATTAACATTGCATTATACTTGTGTGACTCTTTATCTTGCTGTTTGATTAGTAAATGGGAAGTGTCACTTATTGCACCTATTCCATTCATGATTGGCACATGCATATACTTGTAACCATTGGACTGTATGTTTCAGAGTGATTGCAGCATCAAACCTTGTGTTTTAGGGCAATGCTAGACAGCAATCATTTTATTGTATATATTATTATGATTTTATTGGGATTTCCATATCACTTTCTAATCTGCATAGTGGCACTGGAGATCAGTCTCTCGTTAAAAAGATATGATCAGGTGCAAAAGTAATTCCCCCTGTATGTCTTTTATGTATGATCCAGTCAAGTTCTCTACAAACCTTACACTTTACCAGGTTTGTTTGAGAACCTGACTTGTGTAAAAGCTCATTAGACTGCATTTTGTTCTTGAGAAATGGAGTGAATCTCTGATGACTTGGTCCCTGTCTGACGCCTATGTCACACACAGGACAGGATAGCTGGCAGCTAGTAGGGAATTTATCACTGGCTCACACCTGTCACATCGGCATCTGGAACTAAGTGAAAACATTTGCTCGTAAACGACCTTTCACCTCTAGAAGTTTGGAAGACCCATTATTGCTTCTTGTAGGAAGAGAGATATTACTTGTGTATGTTTTTCACATCAGCTGATTCTGTTAATGGAGACATACAAACAGGTAATAGGGGTCTGAATACAGAAGATGGATAATTCAGTCCACACATTTATGTGGGCTAGGTGTATTTTACCTTTATTTGCAAAAGTGTAAGTTCTAAGTGTATTATTGGCATATGCACCTGTATGTAAGATGACACGAATGAATGCCCTATGGCATCTTAAGTGGGACAAGAAAGTAAGCCAAGCAGTCTCACTGCTGTGGAAGCATCAAGACCCTATTTCTGCAGTGTTGCTGCTCCACTTCATCTCCCGTCCCACTTCACCTCCCGCCCCACTTCACCTCCTGTCCCACTTCACCTCCTGTCCCACTTCACCTCCCGTCCCACTTCACCTCCCGCCCCACTTCACCTCCCGTCCCACTTTACCTCTCGTCCCACTTCACCTCCCGCCCCACTTCACCTCCCGCCCCACTTCACCTCCCACCCCAATTCACCTCCCGCCCCACTTCACCTACCCCCTTGTCCCACTTCACCCTCCCGTCCCACTTCACCCCCCGCCCCACTTCACCCCCTTCCGCCCCACTTCACCTCCAGTCCCACTTCACCTCCTGTCCCACTTCACCTCCTGTCCCACTTCACCTCCCGTCCCACTTCACCTCCCGCCCCACTTCACCTCCCGTCCCACTTTACCTCTCGTCCCACTTCACCTCCCGCCCCACTTCACCTCCCGCCCCACTTCACCTCCCACCCCAATTCACCTCCCGCCCCACTTCACCTACCCCCTTGTCCCACTTCACCCTCCCGTCCCACTTCACCCCCCGCCCCACTTCACCCCCTTCCGCCCCACTTCACCTCCAGTCCCACTTCCCCTGCTGCCCCACTTCCTCTTCCGTCCCACTTCACCTCCTGCCCCACTTCACCTCCTGCCCCACTTCACCTGCTGCCCCACTTCACCTCCTGCCCCACTTCACCTCCTGCCCCACTTCACCTCCTGCCCCACTTCACCTCCTGCCCCACTTCCCCTTCTGCCCCACTTCACCTCCTTCCCCACTTCCCCTCCTGCCCCACTTCTCCTCTTGCCCCACTTCCCCTTCTGCCCCACTTCACCTCCTGCCCCACTTCACTTTCTGCCCCACTTCACTTTCTGCCCCACTTCCCCTCCTGCCCCACTTCCCGTCCTGCCCCACTTCCCATCCTGCCCCATTTCACCTCCTGCCCCACTTCACCTCCTGCCCCACTTCACCTCCTGCCCCACTTCCCCTTCTGCCCCACTTCACCTCCTGCCCCACTTCCCCTTCTGCCCCACTTCACCTCCTTCCCCACTTCCCCTCCTGCCCCACTTCTCCTCTTGCCCCACTTCCCCTTCTGCCCCACTTCACCTCCTGCCCCACTTCACTTTCTGCCCCACTTCACTTTCTGCCCCACTTCCCCTCCTGCCCCACTTCCTGTCCTGCCCCACTTCCCATCCTGCCCCACTTCACCTCCTGCCCCACTTCACCTCCTGCCCCACTTCCCCTTCTGCCCCACTTCACCTCCTGCCCCACTTCCCCTTCTGCCCCACTTCACTTTCTGCCCCACTTCACTTTCTGCCCCACTTCACCTCCTGCCACACTTCACCTCCTGCCCCACTTCCCGTCCTGCCCCACTTCCCATCCTGCCCCACTTCACCTCCTGCCCCACTTCACCTCCTGCCCCACTTCACCTCCTGCCCCACTTCCCCTTCTGCCCCACTTCACCTCCTTCCCCACTTCCCCTCCTGCCCCACTTCCCCTTCTGCCCCACTTCACCTCCTGCCCCACTTCACTTTCTGCCCCACTTCACTTTCTGCCCCACTTCCCCTCCTGCCCCACTTCCCGTCCTGCCCCACTTCCCATCCTGCCCCACTTCACCTCCTGCCCCACTTCACCTCCTGCCCCATTCTCCTCTCAAGCTGGGTTCTGCTCTACACCGCACATACACACAAAAATAAACACATTCATCTAAATACATCTTCACAAACTGACATACAATTGCAGTCTCACACATACACAAAGTGCCGCTAGATGCATTACCTGGTGAAAGGCTCTAGCTAGGCCTAAGTGTGAGGCCATAGACTAACTCAGATATGTTGTGATCATGTGTTAAAATGTTGTCATATTAATCACTTGCATACAATATGGCCGGGGTATATTAGTATGGCAGTGTAGGATTGGTCATCAAATCATGTATGTTAGCTGTGCTTGACGGCCAAAAGCACCCCTTAAAAGCAAGTTACATATGCACTATGGACAATGGGCTTTGTAGTGATCAGGTGCCATAAATACAAAATGTCGCACAATATTATATTCCTGCCTATTTTCCAGCATGACTTCATATACAAATCCTATGTTTTCTTGTGCACGTGCCTGTATATTACACATTAAGGCAGGATTTAGTATTTTTCCATGTGGTGAGCATTGAATGAACTGTCACAATTATTACAATTCCCCCAGATATCATTGTGTATATCCATGGTCCTGAAGTGTGTGCACCACAACCCTTGAGAACTATCCTCATGTGCTGCTATTTATATATGTTGTATTCAGCCAGCATTCAGCCATGTTGGACCGCGGGTCCTTACATGTCTGTATTTCTGCTACTTCTGAGCCACGAGACTAGTGAAAAGGCGGCCACAGGGAGCTTAGAGATACAGCTTCCGTGTATCATTCCCCTACAACATGTCTTGGCTGCTGCCTCTCGTTTAAAGAGACTCTCCTTCATATAGAAACGGAGAGGAGGTATTAAATAAATAAAAAAATCCCAGGAAGAAAGAGGCTCCCTTATCTCTGGGAGACAGTTGTCAGGAATCACTTTGGCTGAATCGTTTTGTCTCCATGCTGCTTTGCTGTCAAGCCGGCCTCAGGACATGGATCAAAGGAGAGAGACGAGCTCTGCTGACGCTACTGATCCCCTCAGTTCAGAAGAAGCAAGCGACAGAGAGGCTGTGCTCCACATCAAATGCTGGAGAGGGAAAGTGATAGGGATGGAGGGAGGGAACAGGGGGATGCGCAGGGGAGCAGATAACACGAATGCCGAGTGTGGATGAGCATGCCCAACACTGATGGCTCAGACTCACAAACTTTTCATTGGACCCATTAACCCATTTTTCGTCATTTACATTGCACTCGTTTATGACTTGTTGTTATGACGTTGGAGGGTTAAATTATTAATTTTCCATTGAAGCCATAATTGTGTTTTTAAAGTAGAATTCCTTAAGTAGAGATTATGGTAAAATTACAGAGAAATTCCCCATAAATTTACACAATCTGGCATTTAGCACACGGTGGACATGTTTACATTTTGCAGCATACAGTCCCAATGCCATTTTTATAATCCGCCTTAAAGGAAATTTTTAGCCAAAGCTATTGTCAGCTTAGATTATACAATAGGACTTGTAGGATACTGGAAAGCTGAGATCTATGATGCTGTTTGGTCCTGACATTGGAGAGTTGTTTCACTGCAGAACTGGCTCAGAGGGAACAAAGTGAAAGACTCCTATTTTGAGGACCATGTGAAACACCAGCTCAGATCTCTGTTTTTTTAATGCGATGTAGTCCGAGATAGTATGAGGTTTTTGCTTCACTTTTGTCTGTGATCCACTCAGCTACATGATTGTGATAAAGGGTGCGCACACATTGATATAGTGACGTGACAAGGAGCCGCACCCCTTAAAATAATGGTTAACACACAATTGTCGTACAGTTGTGTTTCATTATTTTGGTTTTCTTTCTTAATAAGTTCTACTAGAACTACTTCTATTGGGGACCCTGCATTGCTGAGCCACGCAGCAGTACCATTTGTAGAACCATTATAATCACTATCCAGTACTAACATTAAGGGTATGTGCACACGGAGTGTTTTCAGGTATATTTCGGGGTGTTTACGCCTCGAAAAACGCCTGAAAAAAAGGAAGCAGAACGCCTCCAAACATCTGGTCATTGATTCCAATGGGAAATACGGCGTTCTGTTCCGATGGGGCGGTTTTTTTGCACCTCGTTTTCCAAAAACGGCACGTAAAAAGACGCCTGCGAAAAACAAGTGCATGTCACTTCTTGGGACGTTTTTGGAGCCATTTTTCATTGACTCTATAGAAAAACAGCTCCAATAACGGTCATAAAAACGCAGCGAAAATTGCGAGTGGCTTAAAGTCTGAAAATCAGGAGCTGTTTTCCCTTGAAAACAGCTCCGTATTTTCAGACGTTTTGGATTTTGTGTGTGCACATACCCTAAGGCCTCATGCACGCGACCGTAAAAACACCCGTTATTGCGGGTCGTTATTACGACCCGCAATAACGGGCTCATAGGCTTCTGTTAGCCACGGGTACCTTCCCGTTTTCTCACGGGAAGGTACCCGTGCCGTTAAAAAAGATAGAACATGCCCTATTTCATGCCGTAATAACGGCACGGGCATCCCATAGAAGTCTATGGGGCTCCCGTAATCATGGGTGGCTGCGTGTGTTCACCCGTGATTACGGGAGCGTTGCGAGGTGAGGCGAGGTCAGGGGACTACCCGGTCTGCAGGCCACAGCCCAGTGGCGTAACTACCGCCGGGACTACAATGAAAACTATGGCAGAGCGGGGAGGTATCTCCCCGCTCTGCCATAAACAAAAGACATGTATCCCCTATCCTGTGGATAGGGGATACATGTGTGATCGCTGGCAGCGATAAGTAGAACGGGGGACTGAAAGTCCCCCCATGTTCTCCATGACCCTCACCTCTGACTTCCGAGGTCTGTGTCGGCAACCCCGTAGAAATGAATGGAGCGCCGGTCGCGCTTGTGCGCATGCGTGACCAGCGCGCCTTTCATTTTTATTGAGCTGTGGAAGTCAGAGGTGAGAGTCATGGAGAACTTGGGGGGACTTTCAGTCCCCCGTTCTCCTGATCGCTGCCAGCGATCACACATGTATCCCCTATCCACAGGATAGGGGATACATGTCTTTTGTCTACACTGTAGGTCGCATCTTTTGGGGGGGTTGGGGACAGGGGCTGTAAGGCGTTCCCTACAGGGGGGGGGGGGTCTGTATGGCGTTCCCTACAGAGGGTGGGGCTGTATGGCATTCCCTACAGGGGGGGGCTGTATGGCAGACCCTACAGGGGGGGGGGCTGTATGGCAGTCCCTACAGGGGGGGGGGGGGTTGTATGGCATTCCCTACAGGGGGGGGCTGTATGGCAGTCCCTACAGGGGGGGGGGGGTTGTATGGCGTTCCCTACAGGGGGGGGCTGTATGGCATTCCCTAAAGGGGGGGGGCTGTATGGCAGTCCCTACAGGGGGGGGGGGTTGTATTGCGTTCCCTACAGGGGGGGGCTGTATGGCATTCCCTAAAGGGGGGGGGCTGTATGGCGTTCCCTACAGACCCCCCTGTAGGGAACGCCATACAGGCCCCCCATGTAGGTGACGCCATACAGCCCCCCTGTAGATAGCGCCAAACAGCCCCCCTGTAGATAGCGCCATACAGCCCCCTTTGTAGATAGCGCCATACAGCCCCCCTGTAGATAGCGTCAAACAGCCCCCCCTGTAGATAACGCCATACAGCCCCCTTTGTAGAGAACGCCATACAGCCCCCCTGTAGATAGCGCCAAACAGCCCCCCCTGTAGATAACGCCAAACAGCCCCCCCTGTAGATAACGCCATACAGCCCCCTTTGTAGATAGCGCCATACAGCCCCCCTGTAGATAGCGCCATACAGCCCCCCCTGTAGATAACGCCATACAGCCCCCTTTGTAGAGAACGCCATACAGACCCCTTTGTAGAGAACGCCATACAGACCCCTTTGTAGATATCTACAGAGGGGACTGTATGGCGTTATCTACAAAGGGGGACTGTATGGCGTTATCTACAGGGAGGGTTGTATGGCGTTATCTACAGGGGGGGCTGTATGGCGTTATCTACAGGGGGGGGGCTGTAATAAACCCACTATCTACAAGGGGGGGTGGGGTTGTGTGACACCCAGTGGAGGGGGGGGCCCCAGTCAAAAGTTTGCTATGGGGCCCAGTCTTTCCTAGTTACGCCCCTAACACAGCCCACATTTGTTTTCAGAGTTCAAGAGAAAAACATGGCACTCACTTTTTTTTTACGAATCCGTAAATACGGATGGAATACGGGTGGAATACGTGTGACCATGGAGCCGTATAAACGGCCGTTTTTACGGATGGTAAAAAATACGGTCATGTGCATGAGGCCTAAGGGGATGAAAAGCAGAGTTTTTTGGGAATTATTGCTTCAATTATGAAACTATTTTTTCGTCATAGACCAATAGAGATTTGTTTCCGTTCTCATATTATGTTTATTGATGTTTATAGATAAATTGTTCATCCAAGTTTTTTTTATTTCCGATTGATGCTCTCTAATTTAAAATGTGCTTCCAGTTTGGCACTAAATTTTAGAACATTTTAGCTGCAGGAGCGATCTGAAAACACTGCAGACTGTGGGTTATGGCAGATTGCAGTCTGTCTGGGATGCAGAGTATGGACAATAGCCAAATGACACAAGGAAGCCAAAGAGGATCTGAATTTCTCCTGGCAGGCCCTACAGTGTTATCAATTCGCTGCATCAACTAAGGGGGATGGTTCTTATAATATTAACTTCCTAACTGATTCCTTACTGCTCTAAAGAGAAGTATCTGTTATGTAACTTTTAGTCATTGTTCAACTGAAGGTGGCCGATGGTTGAACAACTGTTTAACAAATGATAAATCATTCCCCGCCTACGCAGCCACATTTCAGTCCATATTGGTCCATTAGACTTGTTCAAACTGGCCGTACATGATCAATGGCACCGGGCGAGGGATGAACGATCTTTCAGTGTGGAACTTTCTTTTATGGCGTGATCATTTTGTGTAACGGCCGACAGCACCATATACTATAAAGTACTACCGACTATTGGACAAAAATTTGAAACATGGCCGACTTCTTTCAAGACAATGACTGTCTGTCATCGGTCGGCTAAAAGAATAGTTAGTTGTAAATTTCACACGACGAACAATAGTTTTTGTTAAAAATTCCAGTTCCGATCACCATTTAGACTAATATGTATGGCGACTTTATTTCGTGTAACAGATGAGCTGGATGATGTGGAAGCGCATCTGTGTTTATTGACCATAAGTAGTCAATGAACACATCTTTTAGAGACAAACTCAGAACCTAATAAATTATTATTTTTTCCATCCCTCTGCAGTTTTTCTAAGTGAACAACAAGACCGGCTCGAAATCTTGCCTCTCTGGAGACACTAGGAAATCCCAGCTCCGGCCTCAGAAAATAGAGAGGTTTTCTGTCTTTCTCATGTGTAAAGGAATGCTCTTAATACCCTGACTGACGGCAGCAGGTGGCTTCCCATTGCCCGGCATCCCAGATTCCTCATTGTGATGTAAGTATGGAGTTAAAACCGAACAGTAAAATATTGGATGGATGCCCACATCCTGATATAGACATAAAATGCCAATGGACAATAGTGGGGCAGGAAAGATACTGGTACCACTAAACTTAGTAGGAAAAGCAACAAGCGGATTAAAGTGTATCTGCTAGACCTTACTAGGGTTCTTTTGTTGTTTTTAAAACTGAGCGCTACGTTTTTGCCCATGTCCCCCGAAAAAAAAAAGAAAAGGAAAACGCTGTGTGTAAATTCAGCCTTACTGTTGCACTTCATAGCAAAACCATCTTAACCCTTGCAATGCTTCATGTATGCTTTCAAAAGTACAAAAAACACCCTATATTACTAGTGGAAAAGATAGCGCTTCTTCCATTTCAGAGAGGTAATACTCTGTGCTCCGTCTTATCACACCCTGACCAATCACAGGCGCTAAAAGTAGCCCATAACGTTCCTTTGCCCTGTCATCTCAGTCTAAATGCCGCTGTGTTATCCACACAGAGCAGCCGGCAGGGAGCAGGGCTCAGTTTCAGAGAGGGAGAAGCCTTAATGCTCGCTCCCTCAGCCTCTGTAATACTAGGATGTCGCCAATCTGCTTTGAGGGATGGAAAGATTAAGAAGAATAAAAAAAATTGCAATAAAATATGTGTGAACGAGGGGGTAATTGTGGACAAATGCAGCATTGAAATTCATTTTTCAGCTCTTTTACACACCATTTCAATCTTATTTTCTGCTTGTTAATGAGATCTTGTTGGTCGAGGGTGGGCCGAGCTGCCCAATATCGCTGGGTAATTGCACATAATTTTCTCTTTACCAATGATTTGCATCAGTTTTTTTTTTTCTAATTTTGTAGTATTTAACATCCCTTGCAGTTCCCCTCCCGCGCCCAGCAAGTCTCATTTTAAATGCCTATTATAGGCACAGCGCCTTGGAAAAGAAAAGAAGCAGGGCTCGATAGAAAGAGAAGGGGGAGCACATACAAGAGGACCACGTGATTACCGCAGAGCGCACAACCGGATCCAGGTTAGAACACCAGTATGTTATAGAAATACCGTGTGAAATTTGCCAGTTAAAGAAATTAAGAATTGTAATGCTTATGTTCCAGAATTTGTGGACTTCCCCCTTTTCCTATATAAAGACAATTACATTCGTGTTCAACACACGGGTCAAACATAAAATCTAGTAATCGGTGTTACATGAAATGTCAGCGACTGGAAATCACGCTTAATATATTAATGGATTAAGCTCTTTATGTCACTACTTCAGCTCTCTGCCATGACAAAGTGTGAGCGCTGTGGGCTGGGACAGTGTCCATCAGAAGGGTTTGGAGATTACGACAAAACCCATGTTTCTGTAAATCTGAAATGAGCGAGACTACAGATCTGTGAGTTTGCCTCAAATGTCATCAATTATATTTGTAAAGGAATTTATTTACGGACTGTTTTAAAAATGATAATTATTTCAGCAGTAGCAAAAGACGTCTTAGTTGACAGATGGGCCATATAAGAAAAATAAAGCTGCAATATCTATATATTGTAGTTAACCTTGACCCTTGTGTGTACGATGCAATTTTAATAAATGTAATGGAGAATACACTTTTAAAATGGCATGTCGTAATACTAGTTTTAACCCTGCTTTATTTCTGTGTGGCCGATATGCCACACAGTGCTGGCAATTAACTACACTAGATTAAATGCATGTCATTCTAGATCAAGATAATGAGATATTAAATATCTAGAATATTTTCCAAGAAAAAAGGGAAAAAAAAGTAATTTTCTTTTCTTTTATTGAGCGTGGAAAGCATGGACTTAACTCCTGTAGTCCCTAAAATCTTCCAGAATCTACGGAGCTTAGTATTCCCTACTACCATTAGTCCCCAACTTATTTATTACTCCACATTGTGCTCAGAATCTCACATTCCTACAATGTTCAATATCTTTCAGCATTCACAGTATCCTATATAATAGACAGTTCTCACTATAATCTTTTTCTATTAATTATATTTTCTTATAATTCATTGCAGTCTCCAACATACTTAAAGAGGACCTGTCTCTAGAATCTCATCTTTCATATGCCACCAAAAAAGGGAGGAATATCTCGGGAACGGAGAGACCACGGTAGTAAAGTGAGACTGCTGGTTCACTTTCTATGACCTAGTAACAGGTCCTCTTTAAGCCTCCCTGTAGTGTCCAATATGCTGTATTCTCTGCAGTCCCCAACATATTCAGGAATACTTGCAGTGCACAATATCTTTCCCTTCCTGCATGCTCTATAATATCCAGGGCTCCCCACAGTGCTCAATATCTCTCCCTCATACTATAATATTTTCCCATTATTTAGGATTATACACAAGATACGCCAAACCTAGAACTACATCGCTTATTTCATCAACATCTACTGATGAGCTATGCAAAGACATAGGAATAGAGTCATGCACTTAAATCGATATACAAGTATCTCTCAGTATTCACTCCACAGAGCACCCTGAACTTTGCACGGTGTTTAATACAACATTAGCACTACTACTCTGAATATACTCAGCACTGCCTGCTAATAGCAAACTGTGTGAAAGTATGTGCAACATCGAAATAACCGTAACAGATACCAGAGATGGTGTAAAAAGTTGGAAATTTACTCCTGGACACACACAATCGGAGCACTATCAAAGATTTAGTGGATTACAAAAGGACAGTAAGAACCACAATTTAATATACTGTCATTATTATAAAATCCCATGATCACTACAATGTATATTCATCTCAACAAACCACTTGACAGGGATACCAGCGCGTCCGAAAATATAGACGAGTATGGATACTACATTTAAAGAATATTCGACAGTGTCACTTGCTACTTCTGCTTTCCAAAAATTGCAAAGGGAACATAAATTGTATGACATTCAAGATTATTGCTGCTTACCTGTGGGGAGAGGCCATTACCGACTGGGTTCATATGGTTGGAATGTCCTCCATGGTTGATGAAGCTGTCAGAATAGGTTGAGAAGCTATGTCTTGGCCCATAAGCAGATCCAGTGTCTGCATTTGCAGCAGATAAACCTCCTTGATGCATTGATGAAGGGGGAAGAGGTTGAGGTCTGTGGAGAGTGCTCCCGCCATCTATGAATGCAGATACACGAATATTATGTTATGTTCTGAATTTGGTGATGATAGAAGCTAAGCTTTCACACTTGACGTGAGGAATGGGGCCTGTATGTTAGGTACATTCACCTATACAGATGCAGGTGGTAAAGTATACATGAATGTAAAGTAACAGCATAAAAACATCAACAAGGATGAACTGATGGATCTCATCCAGAGTACACTCAGAAAAGCAAAGGTATGTGAGCCAACACAAGGCAAAAGAACAAAGATCCTTACCTTGAGAGAGACTGGCCGTTGGGTACGACGTGTCAGAGAGCTGGTATGGAGGCAAAGCTGACATTCCTGTGGGAGGAAAACCGCCAGGCAGTAAGTGGTTAAATGCTGCCAGTTGGTTGGCTCCTGCCTGTTTGCGCCATCTAGCTCTTCGGTTACTGAACCAGACCTGTACGGGATAGACATAAAACTTGCACTAAACCGCTGGTAACCAGTTGTCTTTTCAAAACACGGTAATTGTCGTGATTACAAAGAGCAAAACAACAAATGCAATTCTATGAATAGAGACAACATTGGAGAAAGGTTCAGTTTATTCAGACCTGCATGGTAATATTTTACTGTACTGTGGTAGTTGTGAAAAAATTCATTCACGAGCATTTAGAAATCAGTTCTGTATCTGTAGTGTTACTTGCATTTGAGGTGTATCTTATAAGGTTGCAGTACAAGGCTAGATCACGTTTGACAGCAACCTGTGAATGGTTATGAATTTTAAATGCCATTATGTGACCACCAGAGCAAGTTGTACTTTCCCTGCTCTGTCGTAGCTTAGGACATTGCAGTAGGGTGGTCGGCCGAAACCCGGTGGGAACGCTCTTCAGCTGCCAGGATGTTAGCATGAGGAATGGGACAGGAATGCGCCAAACAGCTGCTGCAGGAACACTGGCAGGTTTACTGTACAAGCTGCCAGAGGCCGGGGGTAATCTGCCCATGTGGAAAGGAACTATCCAAGGCAGTCTTCCCAGAATCCCAGCTGAGTGGGTGATTTCACTTCACAGACCCCTCCGTTTGACCTCTGCACTCTGGTGGTCTGCAGTGTTCCTGCCAAGTGTGTTGGTGAACCCATGGAATATATTACCACCATAATAACACCAGTCTCAGAGTATCCAATTCTCTCACACCCAAACTATTCCAAGTAAATAGCTAGCACGTGAGACACGTATTACCCGTCTTTTACTCTGGTCGTAACTAACTTGTACACCTTGGATACTTTACATATGATATACATGTTGTAAACTGTGTCTCTTCTGTAGGCAGCTCCTCTCCGAGCCTGTAACCGAATCCTTGCACTTCTGTCAGAATGAGTACTTATAACTACATTTCATTGTACCCCCTGCTCAATCTCTGCCCTCCCCATCCTCTTGGGACCCTATTATATTCACAAATCTGTTCACACCCGTCATCCTTTGGATCTTTGTGTACATATGTGACCTGAAGTTATGCTGTCGAATGCAGTCCTCGTCAGAGAGTTCCCACAAGTTAGCTCCGCTCCGTTATTCCATATTGTGAGCACCTGCTCTGCGTATATAGTTGTGCTCCACCTTCTGCACAGAATTTGTGCCTGATATGCTTTTTTTTCCTGTCCCCCATAGATTCTCAGTATGATTCACATCCATTTAACTTAAAGCATGCTACAGCAAGTTCTTAATTTTTTTTTTCTTCAGCGTTGTAAAATTCTACAAAAATTCTGTTAAAAAAGTAGATGTAACGGAGCCTGTCTGTAATTCTACACAATGACCTGAAATGCATACCTGCACCCTGGCTTCAGTGAGCTTGGTCCTCTGTGCTAGTTCTTCCCTGGTGTAAATATCTGGATAATGTGTCCTCTCAAAGGCCTTTTCTAACTCTTCTAGTTGCTCAGCAGTGAAGGTTGTACGGCTGCGGCGTTGTTTTCGCTTTAGAGGGAGATCTGGTTCTGACTCCACATCTGACCCATCATCCAGACGGTTCCCTACAGAAGAAAAACACAGGTTAATTATCTTGTGAGTGCATTATCCCATGCCAAATAAAAATTTTACATCCATGGCCACTGTTTTATTTTTAGGGGGTTACTGAAACTTCAGTTAGTTTGATCTTAATTGAATATATTTTTTATTCCCTCTGCTTGCTGTCATGGAGTGGAAACTGTCATCATTTATATGCATTGGCCAAAAACCTTTCCCTTGTTCATGTCCTGCTCTGAAAGCTGCAGAAGAGAGTTCTGATACACTGTAACGAGCCATGCACTTGTTTGAGCAGGACATTTTCAGTGCAGGTTTTCAGCATCTGAATGTCAACAACAGATTTATTGAAAATGAGACACAAAGCATATTACAAAGTTGCACAACTTTTCATGATACAATGATTAAACTTTTATTCTACAGAAAAGTTCTTTAACTGTAACCAAATGTAACATGCAACTGCTATACACCATGTAGTATTGTAGAGTTATTGAGGGCAGTTCACACCTTCCAGAAACCTGCAAATTCTAGTACAAATTTGGGGAAATACTGTGACTAAAGACGTCTGCTCATTTCTTGGCAGATTGTGAGAAGAATAACCATAAGACACTAGAGAGATGTTCTTGTTATCCAGTCAGTAGTGTGAGAAGGTGAGGAATTCTCTTAATTGAGAATTGTCCTGGTCCTGTAGGTTAAACACTTAGATTAATTTGGCAAATCCGAAGGATTCAGGGCGAATTGGATCTAGCTATGAATCCTCATAATTACAAGCCTCAAACTAAATCATAAATTCCCCATTTAAAAGCAGAGCGCACACCAGGTTTTCTTAGCTAGCCGATCTGAGCGCCCTCTGGCTGTGAGTTTGAGTCAATGTAACTCAGCGCACATCTCAAGGTATAAATTAGTCTTGAACTAAATATATTGGAGAACTTACTCAAAGACTTTTATCCTTATTACTTCATAATGATGCAATTAACAGCCTCTAGATCCGAACCATTAATGTTCCCAGCTCTGAGCAATGTACACGTATCCGGATAATCTCTGGAAATGTGCCCACCTTGTCTATATATTTGCTGCTCAGTAATTTCACATAATCCTCTTAGCAGGGAAGGCAATAGAATGAGTGGGGATATGACCTTATCGTTCTCAGGTTAGCTGACTTTTAATGAAAATGTATGAGTCCACTGGAATGTGATGGGCAAATCCGCAGTCTACTCTGGTTTTACGAGTTTAGGACTCTGAATAAAAGCCACAGAGATCAAATTTGCAAAAATGACTGAAAACCTCATGACTTTCTGTACTTTGTCTACAGTAGGTTTTAATGCTACGTTTTTGGAGGTTTTTTTCAATTTTAATTTTTTCCTGGGAAAATTGAAAAACCTTATGGTGGAAAACTTTCCAGGGGTATTTATCATGAATATGGAAGATAGAGAGCTGGTAGACAGGCTGCAATCCATACTTAATCTCTTGGTGACCTCTGCTTCACTTTGTAAGAGAAGAAACACAAATATCAAGATTCCCAGCTGCTCTTTTCTCTGCAGTTATGACAGATCCAATAGAGGGGGGCGGTAGGGGCCTTGGGTGGAGCATTGCCACAAAACATCAAAATCCAGGGCACGGAGACCCCAAACTTGCAAACAGCTGGGAACATATTGCAGCAGCTCCCATCAACTCACTGGCTAATAAATAGAATTTCTTTGAAGTCAGACACTGGTCCACATAAATTCATAAAAGTATCATACCCTTCTTTCAGAAATGAATGCTGAAGGTAAGGTACACTGCAACAACTGCACACCCCCCCCCCCCCAAACTTTATTACAGTTTAATGCAGCCTAGAATCCATAGCGTGCAGCAATAGAAGGAAAATGAATCCAGTAATAGTTTATATGCGTTTTAATCAAGTAATTTGGCCCAAGCAGAATGACACTCTGGGTCCGTGTTGTGCCCTTGAATACCAAACAGACTGGGGAGCAGAGTTAGGAAAATGAAAAAGTGATTTACAGCTCAGCTGGAGTCCAAAAAGCTGCAGAGCTATATTAAGGAGGGGCTACGGAGGTAGGCTTATTTCTTATTTTTAACCAAAGCTAAACCAGCCAACTGTGACACAAGAAACATCTAAGTCGTAGATTGTAGACCAAGCGCGGCTTTTCTGGCCAGTCTAGAGGTGTCCCCCCCCCCAAAAAAAAAATTGTATGAAGAAGCTCTCGAGCGCCAGTCAGGAGTGAAATCTGGTTTTATATTGATTTCTATGGGGATTTTCAGTTGATACTGCTGAATCTGACATTCTGGAACAGAAAAGCTTGTTTAAACTGTGATCTGATCAACTAATGAGGTTTGTGAATAACACTAAAGATTCCTTATGGCGTTTGCAGCTTTACTTCTAGATGTCCAATTAGAAAGTCATCTCTTCGCTCAGGAATCAGATTATTCTTAGAGGCTAGTTCTCCGCACTACTTAAACTATTATACCCTAAAGCCCCTGGAATTAAATTTAATTGAAGCACATATTAAAGGACAAAATACAGTCTGATCCAGTATTGAAAGACTTTTTCCAACGTTAACAGGTTCAGGCCTTGATTGTCCAGAGGTATACTGTGTTCTTAGTTCATAAATAGGGCATTCCTTCATCCAGACAAGAGAAGACAGAAGCAGGTTTGGTCCGACCAATAACCATTGCATTTGTTTTTTGCAAAACTCTGGTGCACACGTCCTGCCCTCCTGTATCTTCCCATATAGCAACCGCCTAATTGATATATGTGCATTTTCCACCTGCTGTTCCCAGCCGCAAGGATCAGCATATGACTTAAAGTCTTAGGGGGCATGTGACATTTAACCCACCCACCAGCTCTCTTTCCCACATTCTACAGTAGAGTTAGGATATAAATGCAGTTAAGGATAAAATGTTTATTCTATATATCAAAAAGGCAATGAACACATGAGGAGGTTAAAGACTGAAGGCCCTATTACACCGGCGCATTATGGCCGGTGCAGTGAGCGCCGATCCACTAAACATCGTGGATCAGCGCTCGTTTGCTCCTGTATGATCGCTGCCCTGTTTACACAGGGCAATTATCGGCAATGCTTGTCTGCCCGATAATCGCCCAGTGTAAAACCTCCTTTAGTGTGGATTCAGCTTTACATGAAACCATTACATTAATCTAAAGATGTCCCATACTGCTGGATAGTGGTAGGATAAGAATCTTTTCTATGTGAAAGCCGCAGATAATTTCAATGCCTGAAGGCAATATGTATATAATGGTTGTCGGTCACTTTTTCTAACATGGGAAGGAAAGATTGACATGGATTGTGACACCTGCGATCAAGTGGCAGAATATTAATGAATGAATATAGAACCTTATATTATGGGACTGTGATGCACGGCCGATAAGATCTGCACCATGCAAATGTCACTTGTTATACATGTGCCCAAATGCTAGAATAACTATCACCAGGCTGATTCTTGACAGTACCCGGAGTAAAATGGCTGTCCGGAAAAGGACACGTACATTTTCGGATGGGACTTTTTGGGTGAATTTGTTCAGGGTGTCATAGGCTGGCTTCAAGCTTGCTATTAGGTTGTTAACTGGTCTTCCATGAGCCGACTTTCCACTTTTGTCTATGGCCAGCTTAAGAGTTTCTTTTCTGCCTAAGATAAGGCAATTACAGACAAAAAAGACCACTAGTCCTAATGTTAGATGTTACTTTATCCTGGTTGTATCATTTTAATTTTGATCAATGAAAGTTTTATCTTATATTTCAATTATTGATAGGCTCAGCTGTCTTTTTTTGTCTGTGAATTTTTTCATAATTCGGCTATTATTGGGTTCTCCAAAGCCCTTGAATTGGTTTGGCTCTGTGAATTTTCCTGCCTAAGATAAGGAATGAATTATAGGGAGAGTGAAGCCACTGAATGACAGGAACTTTGGGGGGAGCTGGGCATCTTTGGGCTTTTCTGAAGCATGTCCAACGCTGTGAGATGTCTTTTATTGTCTCACCTTGCATGAAGCTCTGAGCAGTTTTTGTGGTCGATCTTTCAGAGGCAGCTAAGGCTGCACCTTAGGGGGCCTTTACACGCTGAATGTCCTAGTGACAGCCCTGAACAGTCCAATGTGATATCAATAAACTCAGACGTGTGAACACTGCCTTGCTGCTGCTAGGGAAGGTGCACTCTGCATATTAAAACCTCTGGGGGGAATGGAAGCAGGAGGGGGCTGCTGGGATGGAGCGATGGGCTAATGATCACTATAGGAGCCTCCGCAGTTGTTGTGTTTTTACCCTTTCAGTGCTGTGATGTGTAGACAGTAATGAGTCATCTCAATCCCTGCGGGGTGCAGTGCGGATGCAAGAAGCAGGACAGGAAAGTGAGGGGAACAAACTGCAGAATCAGGACTGAGTCTATATGGTTGTACCATTCAACCAAGACTCAACAAGGATTGTGTCTTACATTTTTGAACTTCTCCTTTAATATAATTAAACATAAAAACGTGGAACTAGAATGATGTGAATAGTGGGCACAGAGATAAAGTTTTTAGAAACTTGTTGATTGTTTGTTAAATTTGTTAACGCCATTTTCCCCCCCAATGCTATTATGTTTGGTGAAGTTGCATTGGTAAATACCCCCCAAATGTGTGTTATATTTTTTTTGAATTGGAAAAACTACAATCACTATCATTTCCCATTCAGACAGTGAAGTTGTGCACTGTGCGATCTTGAGCCTCTGCTGCTGCTTCTTTATTGTTTTCAACTGCAGAATGATTGTTTGGTAATTTACTTCTTTGACGAAAGGCAAAATGTGTGCTCGTTTTTGTTTGTTTTTTTGCAATTTTAGTTCTATTATATGTTGTAATGTAAAACATCATTAGTTTTCGGTGAAGACAGCCACAAAAAAAAAGAATTTAATGTACTTTTGAATGCTAACATTACATTTATTCTTATGCCCCGCTCAGACAGTGAGGACAAGTAGTTTTATATTCAAGCGCTTTTTTTTATTTTTTTTATTCACCAATTTTTCTTAAAGAAAAGACTGGCAGATGGGACAAAAATCTCAAGTGATTGCCACCGCAGGGTTTGCTCTGTTTACTATAGAGAAATGAACTCCTGCCTTGTAAAACTAATACTACATTATTCCCCCTGCACAGATTTCACTCCATCATCCTCCTGTAGTTTTAGGGAGGAATTCATAAAATTAAGTGGAACAGTGAAAGAATCAGAGCCCCTAGTGATTCCATACAAGTGTTCTCGGCCTCCTGCAGGGAAGGATGTGCAGCCCCAGGAGTATTAGCCAGGCCTGTAATTTCTGTGCATCCTCTGACCCATCCTGCTCTACATGTAAACATCAGGGCTGCCTCTGACCAGTGTGTGTGCACTCAGTTTATACACTTAAAATATTAGATTTGTAAATCAGAAATATTCCCTGTTCTGTTTCTAGCCCTAGTCAAGGCATCATTGCTTATTCTTGGTGTCCCCTCATTTATAACGCTAAGTTTACAACGATAGGAAGCATGCACAGTAATCATTTATGCAGTGATCATTACAAATCGATAATTCACGTTGTTTGCTAGATATTGAATCTTTTGTAAAATGGCTTAAAAGAAGGAATTTGTGTAAGAGCTGACGGTATCAAGTAGTGGCAGTGAAGATAATTGGAAACGCTCCCATATCTTCCTGAGACCATAAGCACAACCCACCGCCTCCTACTGAGGATTTTGGCCACCGAGTCCTAAAGACCAAGGACTCGTTCTCACTGGTAGATGGTGGAGAAAATGGGACAAATTTCTGATTCGTAACACTCTGGGAACGTGTTTATTGTCATTGTTTTAGTGCAAATGTATAAATACAGCAATGTGAAGATTCTAGTCTGTAGCCGATGAAAAGCAGAAAATAAGAAATTTTCTGGCCGTAAGTGGCATAGACTAATGGGGATTTTTGAGGCATTGGACCATGGAAGTTACTTAGCACATTGATTAATGTGAAACTGGGCAAGAGATTTATTTCTTAATTACTGTTACACATTGTGTCAAGCTGACACTCTCAGGCACTCTCCCAGCCGCAGAGATGGCCAAGACGTTATAAAAGACAGCCAGGCTCTGTGCACAAAATGGACTTATCATGACCGACGAAACGGCAATAAGAATGCCAAAACCGCAGAGATTGTAGCCACCGCTAGTCACTGCTGCACGGGTCACATTTTATTTGGGTTAAAGCTTTCTGCCATTACAACCCACCAAACGTAGCCTAAAAAAAAGTTACAGATCGTCTCTTGTATGTTGAGCAACGCACAATTTAGTGATGAAATCCCACAGACCGCTCCAATTATTTCCGGTTGAAAACTCCCATTTCCTTAAACAATGTCACAAGTTTGTAAGGAAAAAAAGGAAAGAGCTTTGATAGAAAAGCTATGGGGCAAAATGCAGATCTGCAATGGAAAATTCCTGGTTTTAATAGAAGCGATTCATTTTCCATAAGTGGTAACCTGAAGATTTGTAGTGGTGAGGGAAGTGCAGGGGTGCTGCTCCTAGTGATCCCCCACTTCTTCCAGGCGTCTGGCTGCTGTCCCAGAATCAGGTTATATACACTGAAGAACATTGGAAGTGCAGAGGGTCTGATGCCTGCAAGAGGACTGGACATATTCCAGTAAATTGTGGAGAAAAATAAAACGGGAAGGTCTGAATCAGGTACAGAGTATAAATTGCAAACAAATGCTCATTATTCTTGTTTGTACAACGACTTCCATCCTCATGACCGTTTCCTCCCAACAAACATTTTCTGATGTTCTTGACAGTGGTAAAAGTTTTTTTTCTTTACCTCTTGTCGTTCATTAAATTTACACGACCTCAACCTTCTGCACGGCAGGGCAATAAAGTGCCTAAATTCTCTCCTAATTAAATGTGGCTTGTAAAGGAACTTGCCGTGACCTGTGCCTGAGCAAGATACTTTATATAGTAAAATTCCTTTACTCCAGCATTTGTAGGACCTGATGGGTGCTGTATTATGAATTGCTCTGGACAGTCATAGAAAGGAATCCAAAATTTACGCGTAAGTGTGTATTCACACGGTGCAGTTTTTTTTGCATCGGTTTTGTTCTTCGATGCGTTTTTCGTCCACGCGGCCAAAAAAAGTAAGCCGCACTGTGTGAATACACCCTAAGGCTGGGGAGCCCCAAGGCGGAAACCCCACCGTAAAATCCCTAATGCAAACTTATGCCATTGTGACTGGTTTCGTTTGGGTTTCTCTGCTCAGTGTTCTGGTCTTGTGAAATTCTATGCTAGGAACAAGTTCTGGATTATCAGAATTTCTGGATATAAGATCCTGCATGCTTTGTAGATTCGTCCATTGAATGGCATGTATGTCATACCTCAGACCAGAAGCATGAACATTAAAAAAAATAAAAAATGCCCATAAACCCACCTCGATACATGGTCCGCTATATTTTGGCTGCACAGACTGTATGCATGAAATTCTGTTTTCAGAAAGCTTATCCATTAATAAAGCGTCATGATTGGTTAATCTTGTTATTTCACTGCTAAGAATACAATACGACATGAAATAGTTTACATCATTTGTGAAATTCGGCTTGTCATTTAAAACATGTTCCATATCTTGGTCATTTCACTTTCATTAGCTATAGCGTCTCACATCACAAATCCAGGTCAATACACAATCTATATTCTTACAGAGAAACAAGCCGATGATTTACCATACACAGCGGTATCAAGTGACAGCCTGAAATACATACAGAATTTTAACACAATCTCTGAAATCCTCTCATCAGTTCCGCACCGTCACCTTCTGGAAGTTATATTGTACAGAGATGCAGGCTGTATAGAATCATACACCACATACAGGCAGAATGTGCAAAAAGGGGCAACAAGCCAATCCTGGTGGCAACTACACCTTTGGCTCCATTGAAATGGAAGGCTCTTGCAAAATGCATTAAAATCTGCAATGGATCCTGGTAGAGGTATTTAGGTTATTATGTATGCACCTCTCACCCCCGAACTTCTACTTATACTATTCTAATAAGTGTGTGACAGTCCTTACAATATGACCAAAATGTGCCCAAAGGACTTTACATTTATTAGGAAAGAAAACAATCAGCAATACCGTCCAGTTGTATATTAATAATGTTTTATGCTTTTTTGTATTTCTATAGTCCCCACTTTTGTGTGTGACTATAAATTGGTACAATAAACTGTATAATTGATGATAATAACATAAAGATCTTAAGATCTTAGTGTGTAACCATCAACAAGTTCTGAATTTTTTACTTTTTCTGTTCTGCGGATTGGAAGAAATGTTTGATATTACCAAGGGGAGGATTTAATGTGCACTGATGGAGGAGAGCAGCGTTCATCATTGACTAAGCATTTTAACTGATGAGTAAGTAAATGGGCAGACCTCCTTCCAGCGCTAGATCAAATGATTATTGCAATCAGTAATAGACGCCATCTTACGTAATTTCTTCTGGTAATTACTGACAGAAAGAGCTGAAAAGGTTATGTACTATAAATACAGGGACGATCCTTGCTCGCTGCCCCAGGCTGACATTCTTGTTCCCTCTTATATAGTACATGTGCTCAGGGGGTCTCTAAAGCCCATGTCAGTTTGTAAGGTCAGGCTGGTAGATAGCACCATCGAGTCTCTGGAGAATATTTCATTTCCTTGACCTCGGAGAAGCTTTCATACAGACCTCGCAATAGCCAAACACAGAGCACAGCGCTTATTGACTGCTGATCCTAATAATACACAGAGGATCTGAACAAACTGCTGTAAATAATATAAATGCAGAATTCTAGTGATCATTACAATATAATAAGGGTACATCCAAGTATAGTACAGTTTTTTCCACCACAGATTTGCTGTGAATTTCGTGCTTGGTTTTGAAAACCCCATCCACATGTACTGTAAATATTTGCTGATTTTTGGTGCGGAATATGCAACGTCTCCTAACATTTTATAAGCAATTCAGAACATTGGATGGTTTCAGACTATAATATATACAAATCTCTATGGATTTTGATAAATTGTATAAAAGTACTAATTACCATGCACTTATATGGTCACACAACACCTTGGTACCTTCCACATATTAGCCATTACACGCTGGCTCAGGGGTTGTCACTATTACCTTGCAGCACTGGAGTCCTGGGTTTAAATCTGGCCAGGAGCAACATCTGTATGGAGTTTGTATGTTCTCCTTGATTTCCTCCAAACACATACTAAAAGGTTAATTGGCTTCCTATGAGATAGACCTGACTGGTTGCGTGAGATAGAAAGATAAGATTGTGAGCCCCTGATGAGAGGAACTGATATGAGTGATTACAATCTGCGTACCGCGCTGCAGAATATGTGAGTGCTATATATTTGGAAATAAATAAATTGAAATATATTCAAGAAACAGGAAATCTACAAATGATAATCCTTTTCTGGTGTAAACATGTGCACTTGTATAACTGACATGAGGTCTCCTGCCACAGGCTGAGGGCATGTAACCATATCTTCTGCAGATAAATGAGTATATTTTGTAGGTTATATTCTCATTCAATAATTTTATACTTCCTCCCGGCACCACAATCCTCAATAAATGCTGCCTGGATTATTCCCAGGGCAGATAACATTGCACATGTACTTTTATAAAAGCCAATAAACTGCAGCTCTCAGCTTTACAAGGCAAGCGTTTATATTACACTAGGAAACACAACACACACAGAGAAGTAAGAGAGCCTCTTGGCTGTATGTGACATGTGCACCTTGGAGAGCAGACTTGGCCTCATTAAGTCTCGTTAGGTCAAGTGATCTACAAGTGATTTGGTGTAAGTGAAAAACCAGGAGCTGTAGCTTGATAACCATCTATGTGAGGGGAGCTGCCGAGCAACCAACAGTTGTGGACAGTGTGGGAGTCAGATCACAGGGGACCAGGTGTTATAAAAAATAGTCAGAAGTTCACACAACATTTTAAAGTTGTCTGCTGTTTTCATACTATACAAACTATACTCCCATCCAGAAGATCAACTATTTGACATCATAAACCAATTTTTTTTGTGTTTTATATATCTATATCTATCTATATATAAAATGTGTGTATCAGTGTGATTGAACTTTGTAATTACATTTTATTCAAAATTATTATTCCTTTTTGAGATACAGCTGCTTTGTCTCCTATATACAGAGCAGCTGTATCTAGCGCGGAGACCTGAATCTGTCAGGTCAGCAGCACTGGTAGGTTGTGTCAGCAGGTCCTGCATGTCTCTGACACACAGGATGGAGCTGTTAGGGTATGTTCACACGTCTTCGGGGTAAGGCTGGGTTCACACGAGGTCATTACGTCCGTAATTGACGGACGTATTTCAGCCGCAACTACCGGACCGAACACACTGCAGGGAGCCGGGCTCCTAGCATCATAGTTATGTACGACGCTAGGAGTCCCTGCCTCGCTGCCGGACAACTGTCCCGTACTGTAATCATGTTTTCAGTACAGGACAGTTGTCCTGCAGCGAGGCAGGGACTCCTAGCGTCGTACATAACTATGATGCTAGGAGCCCGGCTCCCTGCACTGTGTTCCGTCCGGTACTTGCGGCCGAAATACGTCCGTCAATTACGGACGTAATGACCTCGTGTGAACATACCCTTACCGATCACATCTCTGAACCCGTCAGTCCCGCTGACCTGATGGATTCAGGTTTCAGCGAAAGATACAGCTGCTACAAAGCAGCTGTATCATACGTGTTTTTGCGTCCGCAATTCACCACTGCAAATCTGCGGGTGGATTGCGGACCCATTCATTGCTATCGCACCATTCACACAACCGTGGTTTTCACAGTTCCTTTCAGGACAGCAAATACGAGCCACAGAAACTCAAGACAGGTCTTATTACGGCCCGCAAATTCCCTACGGACTTGCCCATAGAAGTCAATGGGCCCGTGGAAACTGCGGATACACTTCCGTGTGACATGCACACGACCGTGTTTTTGCGTCCGCAATTCATTTTTTATGGGTCCATGCACACGACCGTGGTTTCCGTGCACACAGCTGCGGACGTGTGCATGAGAACTAACTGTGTGGTAACTGAGCTAAGGTTGGAGCAACAGGTGTAATTCCATGTCTTTTCATAGGTGGCCCCTTAATGTCCTGCAGAATAATGGCTTTATGATATGATTACTCCATCTTGGGTGAAGACGTCTCCCAGTCTAACTACACAGTATAGTTTTTTAATGTAAACATTTTCAGTGATTAAAAAAAATATTCCCAAGTTTCTTAGATCAGCGCTCTCTGTTTTTTCACTTTCCACCCTGTCTTGTCCCTCTCACGCGCCCACTCCTATTTTATTCTGATCTTGATGCAGGTTTGAGAGTCGGTTCCTGCCCAGGTCATCTCTCTAGGGCTCCTGCATCCTTTGAAAATGTTAAGTAGTGGCTGCAGGGGTCACAAGTCAGAGAAAACCCTGGAGGGGAGTTAGACTTTACTCAGCCGTGAAATAGCAACTGTTCTATTCAGCAGGGGAGGGGGCTGGACGCCTTTTTTGTTTTGTTTTTGCCTTTTTGATTACCACTTGACCTCCTACCCATCCCCTCTATGCTAACTCCCACTAGGGCATCTGGCCTTTGCATGGCTGTGATAGAAGTGAAGGCATCACATTAACCCTTTGCTTATAACAGATTGTCATCCATTAGCTTTACAAGTTGCTGCCTGCCATCTGATAATCACTAATCATTTCACAAGTGGAATATGTTACCCGGCTGCTACTGTGCAGCAAGTATTAATACTTCATTCGTAAAGTACTACTTTGTGTCATTTATTCTTAACATTGTACATTCTTTATTCTTATTTGCATTTCAATGCACAGTCATAGCCAGACCTTAAATACCACAAATAAAGATTCCTCACTGCTTATTTTTTTGTTGTTGAGAATGTAATCTATTTCAGATTTGGACAGATACAAAATAGCTTCCTTCACTGCTACATAAAGACAAAAATACAACAAATGAATGGGTAGGCACCTTAACGATTGTCGGGTTATTACAACCCCACTTCATGTTGAGGTTCACCCTGCTTTTAGCACATTGAGGATTAGTGCAGAGAGCTGCAGTTGTACGGCTCTTGGCCTTCGCTAGGAGAGGGAGCTCCAATGTTATCATTTTGCTATTTATCTGCTATGTGGACAGGACAAATTACACAGAATATGCTCATTAGACGATCGCATACAGTGCAGTACCTGCAACAAAACCAGCCTCCGATCTGTGAGCTTGTTACTCTGCCAGGCCATGTACAATGATTATAACATAAGTCTATGATATATTGCTAATTCCCAGATGTGACAGAGTTGAGTTTGTCATTTATATGTCAGTTATTTTTTGCAATATAGAAATGTATCATGCATCAGGTAGGCAAATTACATTTTTGTAAATGACCCCAATGGATTCTAAGCTGCTACCAATATTTCTTTATTTCCATTTACTAAAAAGGTTTTATTCTGTAAAAATAAATCTCTAAATTATACGACATTTAGAACGTAATTTTATTGCTAATATGTACTGTATTGAGTCAGGACGAGCAAAGATGAGCTGTGAAATGCTTATCTAGACCCCCCCCCCCCCCCCCCGCTTGCTGTAATTACAAATAGTAAATGTAGCATTTGTATCTGGATTTTTCTTTAAAACATTAAGTTCAACTATGAATGTGTATTGGCTGCAGTGTAGACAATTAGGCGGCCTGTATATGTAGCGCTAGTGTGCCACAGAACCTGTACAGTTGTAACACATTGAAATCATGTACTTCATCTGTATAAGACAAGTGGGCAAAAGCACCGTGGCTGTGCAGCATACTAGCGCTATGTCTACGGGCACCCTTAGGTACACTAACCATTTCAACTATCAATATCAACAGCATCTCAGGTGAATTGAATAATGTTGATTATCTCATTACAATGGCGCCTGACAAGGAGAGGTGGGGGATATATTAGGCAGCACGTGAACAGTAAGTTCTTGAAGTTGATGTGTTGGAAGCAGGAAGAATGAGCAAGTGTGAGGATCTATGTGAATTTGACAAGGGCCAAATTGTAAAATGCTTGACAACTGGATCAGAGCATCTCCAGTACGACTGGTCTTGTGGGGTGTTCCCGGTATGCAGTGATTAGTACTGACCACTGCTCCAAGGAAGGACAACTGGTGAACCAGCGACCGGGTCATGGATGCACAAGGCTCATTGATGTGCGCTAGCCCGTCTGGTCCCACAGAAGATCTACTGTACCACAAATTGGTCAAAGAGTTACCGCTGGTTATGATAGAAAGGAGTAAGAACACGCAGAGCACCAGGAGCTTCAGAACTGGAGCAGTGGAAGAAGGCGGCCTGGTCTGATGAATCGCGTTTTGTTTTGCATCATGTGGACGGAAGGGGCTGGTTCTACACTTACCTGCGCAAGAGATGGCACCAGGATGCATTATGGGCGTGATGCTCTGGACAATGTTCTGCTGAGAATCCTTCGGTCCTAGCATTCATGTTGTCTCCAAATTCCCCAGATCTCAATCCCCTCAAGTGTCTGTGGGATGTGCTGGAAAAACAAGTCCGATCCACGGAGGCCGCACCTCAACTTACAGGATCAGCTGCTAACGTCTTGTACCAGAGACCACAGGAACCTTCAGACGTCTTGTGGAGTCCATCTGGGTCACAGCTGTTTTGGTGGCATGAGGGCGATTACACAATGTTAGGGAGGTGGTTTTAATGTCATGGCTGATCGGTGTATAAGTTATACTATAATAGCAGACCCCCATAAGAGCGTGATTGCATCAGGATATGCTGACTGGAGACATGGAGAATTATCCCAACTAACGATATTGTAGTAATTGCTGTAAAGCATTAGATCGTTGGATACCCACAGAGATTTTTTCTAAGAGCCCAAGTATTTTCCCGTCTACTGTTGCGTCACTACTATTGAACACTTGCTTTGCCTACATGAGAAATTATTTCCTATTTCCATAGCAAAACGTCAACAATAACGATCATCTACAAAGACCAGTTTTTGTACACAGATCTTATGACTGATACACAAATCTTCCATTGGCTGGAAATAATGGTTTCATGAATGGAGATGCATAGGACATTAGCCTAGAGACTTGGTCATACGTACACATCTGTGGCTGGCAGTGCAGCATGTAAAATTGTCCACATATCATGCATTATATGGGCTTCTACTTTTGTTTTTCTAAGTGACAGGAACTCCAGACTTTGCGGAGAGAATAGAAATTTCTGTTGTTTAAATCGATGTACCCCCTTATTGTAAAACTACCTGTTCCTTTTTAAACTTGTAGGAAGGATTGCCAAATCATAGCGAACTGGTCCTCATTGACCCTCTTAGCGCAGACATGTGAGATTACCCAAGTCCGTCTGGATGTTGTTGGTTTACTAAAAAATCTTTCTCATTTGTGGCATATGGTGTAAGAAATTAGGGTGTTGGCGACGAAGGGGTCTGGAGACACAAATCCCCAGTATTTATTCCTCCCACTGCAGATGTACATTAATGCAGACTCGGAGAAGGGACAGATCTTTGGCTGGGGAGAGAAAACAACCCTCCTTTTAACATGCTGTTGTCTAGCTTGATCTTGTCACTCTAAAGAAGGCCATTCAGGGGTATTCATGCATCCGCCTTAACAGGACAATGGCACCAAGTTTATATACTGGCCTGCAGTTGCAGAAGCCCTTTACAGCCTTTGTCTTCTCTCGCTCTTAATAAACTTTTTGGTCGAGTTCATCAATCCGCTTGAATAGGTGATGTTCTCATTTGTAAGAACTGCCGAAAAAAACTGACGGGAGTGTTTTATGGGGTAGGGGCTTTCGTACGTTCCACCATCAAACACATTGTAAACTCTTTTTTTTTCTTTTTTAGTGTGGGATGGATAGAAAGAAAAATAGAAAGCTCTATCTACTTTGATGCAACAATACACCAGTTTTTAGACTGCGTTGGCGAGACGTCTTCTTGTCTTTACTGGATGTTACGTTTGTCTACTCTTTTCTCCTAATCTGCATAGCTAGATACAGGCAGTGTGTGCACGTAGTGTTACATAGATTTTAGATAGTTCATATTTGAGTTTCTTTCCCTGAAGCATATTGACATAATGCCAATGTTTATGCTCATTTTCGTTACATTTCATGAGAAGTTTTGCTTCCTGCCGCCTCCGAATGGTTAAACGTTGTGATCATTTTATTTAGCTTTGTATGTGCTTATTCACTGACTGGTAATAATTGTATTCCGCAGCTTCTGCACATCACTCGGGGCAGCATTTCTGCCGCCGTTAGACAGTCATATTTGTCATAGCTTCATCCTACGCCAAAGCTTTTAACCTGTACATCATAAAGATCCCTGCAAATATACAGTATTGTGGAGCTTTTGCACAGATTGCCTGCTATATCAATGACCAATAATCTGTAAAAAAAAATCCCTTGATCACTAACAAGAACTCTTCTTAGGCAGAGACAACAGATATTTCTTCCTTTCTCTGTATATAAAGAATTTCCCTAATAATGAATAATCCAGACAAGCAGTTATAGTTAACCTTCCTTCCTCAATGAAACAAACACGACCATATAATATAATGGTGCCCATTCCTAGATACTTATTTTTGGAGCTCTCCCGCCATGACATGATAATGAAATTAGATTTAACAGTCCACACTGTGCAGGATAAGTTTTACAATTCATTGATGGCAGTCACATATATATTTATATCACTACACGCTCTTTTGATTGTGTATTTGTGAAAGGTCAGGTTCAGAGAGGGCAGCTATTAGTACAAACTATTTACGTCTCTAAAGAGTTTCATTAAATGTTCTGCTTTTTCATCTAAGTAAACAGCTTTCCCGGCAGAGTCCGAGGTCACGCTGAGCCACGGATTCTAAGTGCCTGAACTTTGAGACGCTCTGATTAGGGGTTTCTCGTTTTTCAATTTCTCTACTTCCTAGGTCTCTCTATTGTTCCCCTTCCAAGCAGCTGCTGCTACTAATCTTTTGGCTATTTGCAATCAGAAGGAAGGAATATTCACACCCCAGAGTGCTGGATATTAGTAGCGCCAGTGGGGTAAGGTGACCACTGAGATCAGGCGAAAAATAACCAAGAATGCACTTCATTGAACTCAGTTTGACTCTGCTGCTTTCAGGTAGATCTAAGTCGCAATCCTAACACGCATAAAGTTATGAAAATCAAACAGACAACAATCCCAAAGACCCCTGAAAAGCCATGACACTCATTGCACCTCTCACACCGGACCTGGAGCTACAGGTTGAACTACCGTGTGACCCAGACATATAATAGCCATTATCAAATAAATTGCGCCTGTTATAAAAATATTTCCTAGGCTTTCCTGTTTTTCCAATTTTTAAGAACGGGGGGAAACATGACATGATTGACTGACGGCACAGACGACAAATAATATTTAGAATGATAGCAGCGGTCCTATGATATAAATATATTATGATAAGATCGTATCTCGCCACATTGTAGCCACTTATGACTGACTGCAGTGAATGTGTCATAGCTTTAGATCATTTACTAATTATTGTAGCATCTTTCTAAGATCAAAACTCATTGTAGTCAGAGTTATGAGAAATAATTGCACAGATACAACCTTCAATGATTTCAATATTAACCGATGATCCCATGCATTCGTCTATAAGGGCGCAGGTCAACCTGTCTGTCGTCTGTGCCAGATGCCGCCATGTACTAGCCTAATAATCATTATTGATACTCCACATTTGAGGACATGATAATGTTATTCAAAGTAGTCAAACGTTTTGCAGTCATTTAAAAGGTGAGAAACTGCTAGATAGATTTTATGCAGTTAATGGTTTTGTGGATGTGAAAACCTTATTTTATGGAGTAACATAAATTATGATTTGATATGTAACGTGATGGCGGCTGGCAGCAGCAGAAGTGGCACTGGCTTGGGCAGTATTGAGATTGCTACACACATTGCAGATGATCCTGACAGATTCCTGACTATTAACACTCGGCGCTCTGTTATGTGAAGCCATTCCAGGCCAGCAACAAGTACTTATCAGCTGAGCCGTGGCCTTTATGTCTTTAGTTAGGTGTTAATCCCCAAACAATGGAGTTACCCTTCTCTATTCTTATCTGCACCTAATTAGAACTTTCAAATGTCACTTTCTGTTCTTCACTTCAAACCACTTCCATTCCCCACAATTGCAGTCCGAGTAAATCCTGCCATCCCTTCCTGTGATCTGAACAATAATTAAGGCATTGCAGATGAGTGTCCTATAATCTAACCACGTCCAGGTGGTCATGATAAGCGGCGAGTCAGGTAAAAGCGATTCCGCTCCCGTGCTACTGTAACATTGTCACTCCCTGCATCTTGCATGATCATGAGGCGGCACAGGTTAAAGGCCTATACCCTCTTTTTAAAGGATTTTTATACTTTTCTAATCCACACAGCAAAATGTGTCAATATTTTCTCTTTACGATTATTGATTTAGAATTACTGTGTTGTAGGCCGCCAACGTAAGAATCAATGTGTAACAACCCTGCGCTCGGAAATATACTTTGTTATACTGTGATATAACCAGCATGCACTGATACAGGGATGGCTGTAAAATTGCAACATGCCAAGTGTAATCTGGTCCGGCCTGTTCTATTACAAATGAATGTTATGTATAGTATTGTAGCTAACCAAACTATGCGGTTAAAGCATAAGCAGTGCAAACGCAACCATCTCGATGATAAGCATGCCACATCAAGGACAACATAATAGAGTAGATCCCATCAGACCAATCCGTCAGCACAAGCCCCCTATGAACGCTGATTTTACATATCCAGTATATAGTAGTAATACTCGCAGCACCATAGGCTTAGGTTTTTAAACATACATTATTGTAGTCCAGTTTAAGTTGATCTAGAGTAAACTTTGTAACTAACCTTCACCCAGGAGCAGCACCTAACTTCTGTCCAGTGAGTTCATTTTCGTAGACTCAACTAATATAGCAGAGCTCAGCTTGTTTGTTGTCATTGTTATATTTATTATATATCTTAGGCCTCATGCACTACGTGCATTACAGTCCGCATGCTATCCGCTATTATAGGACACATTCTATTCTATTGGCCAGTGCACACTACCATGGTTTCCACAGTCCGTGCATTGGCCGGGAGCCCGGACCGCAATAAAATAGGACAAGTCATTTTACGGGTCGCGTTTGCACATCTTGTATGTGCACGGACCATCATTGCGGATGATACTCCGCGGCCGTTCATCCCGTAATCACAGGCCGTGCGCATGAGGCGTAACTCTGTGGTAATGTTACTTATTACAAGATAATTATTGAGTATCCGGGAGCAGTCCAGTGCAAAAAAAGAGAATTTTAGAGGAGAGGTACAGTTGTAGACATACGTGTAAGAAGAAGTGTGTGTCCTTGGGTCATTGGGCTGTGATAAGAAGTAGGTGAGTAAAGATGATTACTCCTGGGATCGTCAGTGCTGTTGCTTTTGTTAATGGAGAGGTGAATTAGCTGGTGTTAGTATTTCTAGATCTGTATCAGCTTTCATGTGTCAATAAGTCTTTTTTTTGTTTAATCTATAATTTAGTCATAAGTACACATGGAAATCTTCTAGGTGAATAGTCCTTTACTTGTTTGTGGTTTGCAGATTAATCGGTAGTAGAAAAATAAAGGAGTCCAAGAATTGTGAATTCGATCTCACAAATTATAGGAGCTCCGAAAATAAGGATAACAGCCCGAGCAATGACAGCTCGGAATTGTTTTCTGTAGTGATTTAATCTCGGGGAGGAGTGTTGTCACCCACATCACTCTAATCTGCTTTAAACAGTCATCCAAAAAGAATGAAAGAAGGAAGAAAAATCAGATACAGGTTATAATGCTCGGGACGCATTAAATTTCAAAGGACCAATTCAGCCATATTGTAAGCGACATTCTTTGCACTGGGAGACGCCCAGCAGGAGAGGGCATGGAAGATTCTTACAGTGATCATCTAACCAGCCAGGCTCCATTTGAAGGAAGAGGATATTATTGCAGTCTTACAAGTATTGGAGGGTTCAGTTAATTTAATTAATTCCCTGGCCAGGGGAAGCCTGCTCAGATCAGCCTTACAAAAAGCAATTCCACAAGCAGCGTTAACAAGAGGAATTGTGCACTTAGAGATTTGGCTGCCGCCAGGGTCTAGAATGTATTATTCCCTACAACTCAACTCTCTTAAGCTGTAGCAGCACCTTGACAAAAATGTGTCATCCCGCAGATTATTTAATTGACATGTTTGAATTGAAGGAATCTATTTATAGGACGTCAAGGTCTCTCCTGCCGCAGGGCTAATTAACCCCTTAAGTGCCAGCGTGGGCAGCACTTCACTTGCTCTAAAAAGGATCGTTTTCTTCTTTTTCCCCTAAAGTGCTGGAGGACTCTCTGATCCTGAAAAAAGATCCAAAACACTGAAGAGTTTTATGTAACAAGTGGCTGTGGGATGGGACGCATCATATCTTGTTCTCAGGGGGCCATTTATAAAATACTTTAATGATCAAATCCGTTTAATACTATTCAGCTTATTCATGGCCGTATATCCACTTGACAGTTTTAGAATATGTAGACTTCAATATTCTCCAAGCATTTGCAATAAGACGGTAGAAAACATGTGAATCATGGGCAAAAACATACATGACTGTGCATATGGCGGTCTGTTACACACTACAGAGTGAACCGCTCAATCCAATGGAAGTAATAATAATGCTTAGAATTGATCATGGGAAAAGAGGATGAGTATGACCAACAGCAAGATACAAGAAATACAAGTACGGGCATTTTCAGGACAGGATATCCGCGTCATTGTCTGGAGTCTAAATTGACCTGACGGCACGGGCGCTGAATCAAGTAATAGACCTTACAAAGTAGCCTCAAATCACACCCTCCTGTCTCCCAGAATGTCTATAAAGAGCCTGCTCTCATTTCAATCCAATGAGATCTAGGTATATGCAGATTGACAACATATTGTCCTCAGTAATGTCTCAGTTGCTCATACTTGTCACTGCTTCTCTGCAAACTTCTCCAATATAGCTGCTATATGATATGCATAAGGGCCCCCAGGCTCCCCCCAACCCTATGTTACACTTAACAGTTACAACCCCACAAACCTCTCCATTCAATTATAAAAGACAATACAAAAACAACAAATAGATTTTGCAAAGCAGGGTTCCTGCCCTGGAGAAGTGCTGAAGAATAAGTCCCCCTCTGACAAGTAGACCAAGCGCTATTGTCTGCCTTGGAATTTCATGACTACCTCATAGCTATTCATAATATTTTCTTTACATTGGTATGATGGAAATAAAATCCCTCAAGCAGGAAACCGTTGCGTTCAGTAGTTCTCTCGGAGGTAATTGTGGAAGTGGTTTGTCACATTACCGAACGTTTATGTCACAAATATTACGGATTCATTGCTTGTATTACTAATTTACTCTGTGCGTTTTACAGGTAAGCTCTAACAGTATGTTCTGCTTTCTTTAACTTAATATTTATTTCTTATTAGCGATGAGGGAGTTCGCCTAAGAAACCAGGATTTACTTACATGTATAAAATAAAAACAACACTTTCTTACATTTTCACAGGTTGACTATATTTAGCCCGACATCTCTACTATTCTCAGCTTAGGCTCTGTGCACACTGGCATTTTTGTTTCAGCCAATGAATTCCAAACATTTTTTATGAAACGTAAACTGATAATGTAAAAAAAACAACAACAACAAAAAAACAAACCTGATTTTAACAACCACTGCTATGTACAGAGCTTTACAGGAGGCAAAATACAAAAATAACAAAACACTAGGGAGAAGAACAGAATATAAAAATTACTTGTGTTAATGCTTTATTGCTTATACTTACATAGATACATACAACAATTGCAAGAAATGCTACTTTTGTTGTACAGGACCCTGCTTCAGGAAATTTATCTTTAAATTCAATTTACAGATATAGTTATTGAGCGTCAGTTCCTGCCAAATACCTTGTAAGAATTGAGAGTTGTACCGACATTGCGTCTGTGGTAATTCAACAATTTGTTCCAATGAAATATATAAAACCAGTAAGTCATTTCATCAGGCATTTTTCACAATGATTCTTGGACTATTGACGTTATTAGTAGGATTGTAATGTTTATCTACAAACATTCAAGAGGTTCCCATTTGAGGCAATGCAATCATTTATCACAGAGTGTCTGTTCCTGGGGATACAATATTGCTTTGCTCTTCTGATTGACATTAGGTCTATGGCTAGTTTAGGTTGGGGTGTAGGAAGGCAGTGAAAGGGTTACAGCTGCACTTTTGCCTGTGTTTGCTCTTGACTCCACAAGTCAAGTTAGGAGATGCTCCCAGCATATAGAGCCGAGACCCTGCCCCCTCCCATTTGGCTTCTGTGGATAATGGGGGGCTTTTGTTGTGTAATCAGGCCCCTGATGGGCTAGGAGACAGATACAGATTCTTGGCATTTGTCGGGGAAATGAAAGCCGGATTAGGTAGACCCCGCTGCACACTCCATGGCAAAAGTAAGACAGATATCCCCCCCATTCAAAGACCCATTCTAGTTTGGTTACTTTATCTTTAAGATGTTTGTATTGCTAAAGTGCCTATTGATAGACTCAAACGTGCAGCAAGCTGTAAAGAGTCACTTCAAAGCTCTGGGGAAGGAAAGGGAGTTTATTAACCTACAAAGGGACTCAATTCCAGGGAGATGAGAGAAACGAATGACACTTTCTCAGAGTTCTGTATACTTCATAGATAGACAGATAAACAAAGAGATAGATAGATAGATAGATAGATAGATAGATAGATAGATAGATAGATAGATAGATAGATAGATAGATAGATAGATAGATAGATAGATAGATATGAGATAGATAGATAGATAGATAGATAGATAGATAGATAGATAGATAGATAGATAGATAGATAGATAGATAGATAGATAGTATCATGCTTGAGAAAGGCCCATGTGGGACTGGAGTCTGAGGTCCTAAGGCTTGTGCACACACAACTACGCATACTTTGCGTTTATATGTGCTGCTCTTCCTTTTTCTACTAGATAGATAGATAGATAGATAGATAGATAGATAGATAGATAGATAGATAGATAGATAGATAGATAGATAGATAGATAGATAGATATGAGATAGATAGATAGATAGATAGATAGATAGATAGATAGATAGATAGATAGATATGAGATAGATAGATATGAGATAGATAGATAGATAGATAGATAGATAGATAGATAGATAGATAGATAGATAGATAGATAGATAGATAGATAGATAGATATGAGATAGATAGATAGATAGATAGATAGATAGATAGATAGATAGATAGATAGATAGATAGATAGATAGATATGAGATAGATATGAGATAGATAGATCGATAGATCGATAGATAGATAGATAGATAGATAGATAGATAGATAGATAGATAGATATGAGATAGATAGATAGATAGATAGATAGATAGATAGATAGATAGATAGATAGATAGATAGATAGATAGATAGATAGATATTAGATAGATAGATAGATAGATAGATAGATAGATAGATAGATAGATAGATAGATAGATAGATAGATAGATAGATACGGTTAGGTCCAGAATGATTTGGGTAGGGACACAATCTTCATGGTTTGGGTTTTGCTGCCACCGCATTGGATTTAAAATTAAACAACTGAGATACAATTGAAGTTTAGACGTTTAGGTTTAATTCTTGGGGTTGAACAAAAATATCCTGTGAAACGTTTAGGAATTGCCGCCATTTTTCTACACAGCCGCCTCATTTCAGGGACTCGAAAGTAATTGGACAAATTAACATTACCATAAATAAAAAAAAATGTAATACTTTGTAGAGAATCCTGGGCAGTAATGACGGCCTGAAGTCTGGAACCCATGGGCATCACCACACACTGGTTTACTGCCGGTTTCTTCAGTTATTCTTGTTTGTGGCTCTTTCTGCCTTCAGTTTTCTCTTCAGCAGGTGAAATGCTGGATCGAGGGGAGATGCTGGATCAGGGTGAGATGCTGGATCGGGGTGAAATGCTCGATCGGGTTGAGATCTGGTAACTCGGCCATTGCAGAATATTCCACTTCTTTCCTTATAAACTCCTGGGTTGCTTTCGCAGTATGTTCTGGGTCATTGTCATCTGTCCTGTTAAGCGACGTCCAATCACCTCCTGCATGTGGTTGAATCTGAGAAGTAAATCCCTGAACACTTCAGAATTCATCCGGCTGCTTCTGTCTTCAGTCACATCATCAATAAACACCAGTGACCCAGTGCCAGGCAGCCATACATTCCCATGCCATCACACTGCCCCTGCCATGCCATCACACTGCCCCCACCATGTATTGCAGAGGATGTGGTGGCTTTGGATCATGAGCTGTCCCCAGCCTTCTCCATACTTTCTTCTCCCATCATTCTGTACAGGTTGATCTTAGTTTCATGCTGTTCCAGAACTGGGCGGCTTCTTTACATGTTGTTTGGTAAAGTCTAATCCGGTCTTTCTATTTTTGAGGCTGATTGTTTGTGCCTTGTGGTGAACCCTCTGTATTTGCTCTCATGAAGTCTTCTTTTTATGGTAGACTTAGCTACTGATCCACCTACTTCCAGGAGAGTCTTCACTTGGGTAGATGTATGAATGGCTTTTTCTTCACCATGGACAGGATTCTGCGATCATCCACCACTGTTGTCTTCCGTGGACATCCAGGCCTTTTGGAGTTCACGAGATCACCAGTGCGCTCTTTTTTTTTTCAGGTATGTATCAAACTGCTGATTTGGCCGCTCTTAACAGTTGTCCTTCTCTCTGATGGATTTCTTCATTTTTTTTAAGCCCAACGATGGTCGGTGTCACTTGCATTGAGATCTCCTTTGACCTCCTGTTGTGGATTCAAAGCAACAGCTTCCAAATGCAAATGCCACACCTGGAATCAACTCCAGACCTTTTACCTGCTTAATTGATTTATGGATTAACGAGGGAATATCCCATGCAGCCCATTAAATAGCTTGTGAGATAATTCTCCAATTACCTTTGGTCCCTTGAAAAAGAGGCAGCTACATATTAAAAAGCTGTAATTCCTAACCCCTTCCTCAAATTAGGATATGAATACCCTCAAATTAAAGCTGAGAGTCTGCACTTTAATACCATATTGATCATATAACTGGACATTCAATATGTTTTGGTAAACCGCTAAAATGACAAAACTTGTGTCACTGTCCAAATAATTCTGCACCTAACTGTATTAGATAGAGAGAGAGAGAGAGATAGATAGATATGAGATTGATAGATAGATAGATAGATAGATAGATAGATAGATAGATAGATAGATAGATAGAGAGAGAGAGAGAGAGAGAGATAGATAGAGAGAGAGAGAGAGAGAGAGAGAGAGAGAGAGAGATAGATAGATAGATAGATGATAGATAGATAGAGAGATGGATAGATAGATAGATAGATAGATAGATAGATAGATAGATAGATAGATAGATAGATAGATAGATAGATAGATAGATAGATAGATAGATAGATAGATAGATAGATAGGATATAGTTGTTAGATAGATAATGAGATTAGACAGATCAATATGAGAAAACAAAAAATTAGTTTGCATTTTGAGCAATACTGCTGAGTCGGATAACAGAAACTTTTATCTCTCTTCTTATTTGATCCATTCATGACATTAATAACCCCCCAATCTACCCCTGGGGACAAATGCAGCCCTTTATTACAGACTTTCTGTACTTTTAGATATTTTAGTTGCATTTATTTTTAATGACTACTGTTTATCGTGAGATATTAATGTGATAAGATAAACATGATTATTGGGATAAATTCCAGTCGTTGGTTCAGTCTTTGGCTCTTATGAGGAAAGCATAGAGGAAATCTAGCAGGCCAACCATCACTGGTCAATACCTTCTATGTCAGAGTTGTAATTTTGGCCTAAAAATAGAAGTCCCCACCAAACTCTTTACTCCTCCCTTCCAGGCAGGGCTGTCACCCAGTGGCTGCTTATTGTCAATTCTGCCAAAGAAACCAGCTCCAGAGAGCAATTACTCCCATGTAATTACATTAACTAGATCTCCCCTCATCAACAGCTCAACAAGTCCAATCGAGCAGAGCAATACCCTGTATAACATACTGTGTACTGAAGGTGTCCTGACAAAACGTACATAGATCTTTAAGCAGCCACATATTCTGTCAGGATGTTGCTTTTCTACATAGCTATATAAACTATATATGTAATCTGGCTGCACAGGGAGACAGACGGACAGGCATCAGCATTTTGCTTAAATAAAAGTTCTTTCAAATCCAAATACTTCTCTTCCTGTAATAAAATAATGTTTCTCTTACTAGCTACTAATATTAATCCTTTAATATTTGTTATTATGTCAGTACAGCCAATATATTAGTGCAAATTAGTTATTATAAAACAAAAATTACCATTAAAACTGATTTCTGTATGTGATTATTACAGGTAGGGACCGGTGTGATGCTTGCCATGAAGAATGCATTATACTATAGGGGTATATTAGGGTGCAGTATTCTATAGGAGGCTTGCAGTGTACTCTGCTGTTTACACCACTGTCTTTTCTAACATACTCTCCAAAATCCAGTCTTTTCTCTTTATCTTCTTCTCACTCACTGTACTAAGATAAATTCAATAAGAGTACTAAGTGATAATCGGGATCAGACAGAGGCAGGCAGGGAATCCTATCACAGGCAGGTTGCAGAATGCAGGAGATAGAAGAGAAAATTAATACAGGTCAAGTTATTACCATTAGACTCCATTTGTGTCTGACAAAAGTAACTTTAAAGGCTCTGTGCAATAGTCAGGTATCTCCCAGCTGTAAGGACTCTGGAATATGTGATTTCAAATCCTGCCATGTAAATTTCTATGAAAATTTGGATAGCTGTGAGGGGGGAACTAGGAGGTTAATCCCAGTTTAATGCAATGATGCAGTCACAGGACCGGGGCTGCTGATTCTGTTATCTCTTCCCAACATTTCAGTTCCCCATATTTCACCCAGCCAAATAGCTTGAAGAAAAGTGCGGATGGAGGCAATCCTAGCGCCTCAGGAAAATGTGTTATTAATATCTAAATAACTTCCCAATACTGTCTCTAAATCTCCCCTTCACCAGTCCAGATGAATTCTTTGAAGTTGTACCCTGTCTCATCTCTTCAATGTCTCTTTTTTAACTGGGCTTATTTCAGACTGGTAAACATCTAATTCCTTAAACCAAAGCCCCACTCACACTGATCCCCCTATCCCTTATGAAGAGAGGAACACAGATGCACACAGCTAGTGTGCATCTCTATATACTCCAATTAGGGGGTTCTGCTCTCTGCTATTAAGTATGCATATTAAATCTACTTCATCTTTGTTCTAAAAAAAACGAAAAAAAAAAACATTTGGACATATTTTTTTATGATAATGGTTTATCATTAAGAGCTTAACAAGAATTTGTTGCACACAAGATGCCCTCATGGCTTCCTCAATGTAAACCTTTGGCTTGCCAAATGCTGGGCTTGTTAGCCAAGTGCTAAAGTGAGCCAGGTGCCCTAATCTTTCCATACCGTTCATCAAGTAATGTCAGATATTGTCTGTACATGTTCCCTCTGCATTGTAAAGTGCTGCGGAATATGTTGGCGCTATATAAATAAAGATTATTATTGTTAATAAGACATATGGAGCTTGTCTAGTTGTGGTCACCAGTGCGGCTTTAACCATGCCTGGTTTCATAGTCATAATCTTTTACCCACTTTAGTAAATCAGGTCGCACATTTTATTATATTTGTTTTTTTGTTAAATATATTTCGGTTTTTTTCTTCAATGATCAAGAAAAGATCAGTGTTAATGATGCAAACGAATCAGTTCAATAGATGAATACAATTGGGAATAATAAAAAAAACATCAAGCATCAACAAATATTCATACAGATGCTGGTCAGTAGATGTTTTGGCCATTATTAGTTGTTAGAATGGAGCCCAATATCCGTATCATTCAGCTACATACACAATTCTAGTCCTCGCATCCGGCACTCTTGATGGAAAGATTCACCCCCCGATGCTAACAATTTCTAGTCGGTACATAGGAAGATTTTTCACTAGGCAAATCACTCCCCATGTTTAAAATATCATTCATGTCCATTGCTGCTGATACTCTCTTCCTCTAGCTTATTAAATGCTATAATTGCAATATTTATCAGTAACAACCAAGAAAATTCAAGGAGGTCTTATACTTGTCCTGACTAATGGAGCTAATTTCCATTGGTCGGAACAGATTGTTTTAGTACCATAGACATAAAGATAATGATTTATGATCATTGTTTATGGCTGAATCGTTAATGATCATCATTACATCTGTGTCCGGATTTAGGCTTGTGCTCACCACTCACTGTTATAGCGCCGTTCTCAGAAGCAAACAGTGATAATTGACTCGTGACTAAAGTGACCCCCACTGCAAGAAAATAAACTAGGATGAAACATTATGAAAAATAGAGCAGCGAGTAGTGTCATTAAATTCCCTGTGTAATAATAATAATAATATGCGCCCTTATCTGCGCTGCTCTCCTCCTGCCTCTGTCGCTCCCTCTCCTCCCGTCACACTTGATTTAGGCAGAGTTTATCTTGCAAACATTTGCCTACTTTGTTCATGTATACCGTCTTCTCCCGGCTACTCGTTCCCAAAAGCCAATGTTTGTCTTTGTAATTGTTATCTTTGTTGTGTTATTGTTGTAGCTCATTTGTTTCAGGCTGCCTTGTGACATGTAAGCTTCATCAGCACTGAGAGGATGTCCCTGGGTTTGTGTCTCTCAATATGCACACACAGAGCCAGGGAATTGCTTGACACTTGTCTAGGCCTTTCTGTGCCCCCCATTATTTAAACTGATCCCACTCACAAATCCCAGGCTGTGTCGTGTTTGATTACATTGGCAACCTTGAGTAATCCCCTGACTTAATGAAGTGAACATACACTACTCAGACACGGGGGCTTGTTGGTTTAATGAATGCAGATGGGTTGTGATAAATGGTGTGGGGGATAATGGTAACTTCTGGCTCTCTGATGCACCATCCCGCAGGTGGAACAAGGATGGATCTTGAGAAGGGGAAAAGAAAACCGTCTCTGACTGGTGTCCTTACATGACTTTCACCTGGACAGTCTAATTATATGTGTCAGGCGTAGTCCACACAGAGAATATCCTCCTGTAGAAGTGGCCAGACGCATGATAATTTATTGACTGAGCATCCATAAGTAAAATGATTGTGATTGAGATCCCATAAAAGCAACTAAGTCATTGGAGTCATTCAGAAAATGTGTCAAACATTTTGTAAAGATGTTGGTTGGGTAATTGTGTATTTGGCAATCTGACAAGTATTGAACGATAATTCGCATTAGCATAGATGTGGAATTTCATGTGGATATCACTTACTGACCCTGGACATCTGGCGTAAAAAGCACAACCCAATCCTCTTCCTATAGCAATCTAAAATACATGACTTCAATAGCACAATGGCTAGAGGTGAACATGTGAATAGATCTTTTATCAGATGGTATAAGAACAGTACTTCGATGGACCACTATACACTGCTGAGTAAATAGAAATACACTTGAGGGGTGAATACTGGTACATAGAAAATAGTCAACAAAATACCAGTGCATGGACCTAGAGCATAGCAAGGTGAATATCAGCACACAAATCCAGAACAGGGTGAATGCCAGTACATGGAGTCAAAAGATGACGGGGTGAAAACCAGTGCATGGATGGACCAAGAACATAGGATGACTCCCAGTATATAGACCAAGAATATAGCCAACGTGGTAAATGCAAGTTCAATGGTGGACCTATAAGATAATCAAGATTGTGAATGCTAGTGTGTGGAAGAACCAAGTCAATATAAATAAATACCAAAACATGAATAGACCAGAAACATAGCAAGGTGAATGCCAGTAAATGGATCCATAACATAGTCAACAAGATAAATAAGACTGAAATCACTCCAAGTTTTCATGGCAGTTTTTTTAAGTCAAAAACATGAGTAAATCCAAAAAGAAGAAAAGACTGATACTTATCCTCTATTTTGGATGCACTCCTATGTTTGGCTAAAAAAACTGCATTAAAAGCTGCACCGAAAACTGCATGTGTGACTCCATCCTAGTCAAGAGGGTGAATGTTAGTGCGTGGAATATAACAGGGTGAATACTATTATATAGACCCCAAAAATAGTCAACCGGATGAATACAAATGTGTAGATGACCAAGAACATAATCAACAGGTTCACACTATTACATAGACCCAAAACATAGTGAAGTGAGTGAATACCAGTACGAGGACCCATAATATAATAAACAGGGAAAATGCTGTTACATGGACCCAGAATATAGTCAACAGTGTGAATACCAGCACATGGATGGATCAAACACATAGTGAAGAGGGCAAAATACAAGCATGTCTGAAAATCTAATCACAGTGAATATCAACATTGATTAACCAATAACAAGACTCTACTGGGTAAAATGACAACAGAGGACAACAGCTCACTCTACATTGATGATCTTGAGTAAAACACAACAGTCTTTGTCAGCGCTCCAGATGACCACAGGCTATACAGACTAAGAGCAATTACCAGCACACTGATAGGATCCCGATAAGAGATGAGTAAATTGATTCTACGCGATTTGGTCCAAAATTCACAAAAGCTTTGGATTCCGCAAAACCCAAAACATTTGGGTTTCATGGCAAAATGATGGCTGCCATTATGCTGGCTTGTTGTTAAAGGGGTTGGCCACTCAGTTTATTTTCACTGTGTAGGAAACAGCAATAATTTACACTTACTAATACATAGTTATTAGAAGATCAGTGTTGATGTCTTCCTTCCTCTATGAAGCACCGCCATCTTGTTACTACTGCTTTCTCCACGGACTATACAATGCTCCTGTTCTGAACACAGCTGCTGATGGAGGGCTGTGTGCAGGGGCGTAACTAGGAAAGGCTGGGCCCCATAGCAAACTTTTGACTGGGGCCCCCCCTCCCCTGGGTGTCACACAACCCCCCCCCCCCTTGTAGATAGTGCCTTTTTTACAGCCCCCCTGTACATAACGCCATACAGCCCCCTCTGTAGATATCTACAAAGGGGGCTGTATGACGTTATCTACAGGGGGGGGCTGTATGGCATTATCTACAGAGGGGGCTGTATGGCGTTATCTACAGGAGGGGGCTGTATGGCGCTATCTACAGGGGGGCTGTATGGCGTTATCTACAGGGGGGCTGTATGGCGTTATCTACAGGGGGGCTGTATGGCGTTATCTACAGGGGGGTCTGTATGGCGCTATCTACAGGGGGGCTGTATGGCGTTGTCTACAGGAGGGGGCTGTATGGCGCTATCTACAGGGGGGCTGTATGGCGTTATCTACAGGGGGGTCTGTATGGCGCTATACACAGGGGGCTGTATGGCATTCCCTACAGGGGGGGCTGTAAGGCTTTCCCTACAGGGGGGGCTGTAAGGCGTTACCTACAGGGGGGGCTGTATGGCGTTATCTACAGGGGGTACTGTATGGCGTTATCTACAGGGGGGACTGTATGCCGTTATCTACAGGGGGGCTGTATGGCGTTATCTACAGGGGGGTCTGTATGGCGTTATCTACAGGGGGGGCTGTATGGTGTTATCTACAGGGGGGCTGTATGGCGTTATCTACAGGGGGGGTCTGTAGGGAACGCCATACAGCCCCCCTGTAGGGAATGCCATACAGCCCCCCCTGTAGGGAACGCTATACAGCCCCCCCCTGTAGAGAACGCCATACAGCCCCCCCCCTGTAGGGAACGCCTTACAGCCCGCCCCCTGTAGGGAACGCCTTACCCCCCCCCTGTAGGGAATGCCATACAGCCCCCCTGTAGGGAATGCCATACAGCCCCCCCTGTAGATAACGCCATACAGCCCCCCCTGTAGATAACGCCATACAGCCCCCCCTGTAGGTAACGCCATGCAGCCCCAACCCCCCAAAAAAATGCGACCTACAGTGTGAAGAGACAAAAGACATGTATCCCCTCTCCACAGGACAGGGGATACATGTGTGATCGCTGGCAGCGATAGCGAGAACAGGGGACCGAAAGTCCCCCCAAGTTCTCCATGACTAACCTCTGACTTCTGGCGTCTGTGCAGCTCAATAAAAATGAAAGGAGCGCTGGTCACGCATGCGCACAAGCACGACCGGCGCTCCATTCATTTCTACAGAGCTGCCGACACAGACCCCGGAAGTCCGAGGTTTGTGATGGAGAAATTCAGGGGACTTTCAGTCCGCCGTTCTCCCTATCGCTGCCAGCGATCACACATGTATCCCCTGTCCTGTAGATATCCTGTGGAGAGGGGATACATGTCTTTTGTAGGAACAACTCCTTTAATGGCAGAGCGGGGAGATACCTCCCTTATCTGCCGTAGTGTTCAGTGGCGTCCCGCTGTAGCAGCCATAGCGGCTGCTAGCGGAGCCTCTGACCATAGTGGGGGCCGTGCCGGCGGGCGACACGGGCCCCCTCATGCCACGGGCCCCGTAGCAGCCGCTACGGCTGCTATAGCGGTAGTTACGCCACTGGCTGTGTGACCAGGCACGGCCATCAGCGGCCTTCATGGAATAACAATGCGCACACGCTAGATTCCCTGTGCAGTGTAGGCCACTAATGAGCGTGCATTGTCACATGCCCCTCCATGAGCGGCCATGTTCAGAACAGGAGCTCCGTATAGTCCGTGTAGAAGGCTGCACTAACAAGGGAAGGAAGACATTGGCGCTCATATTCTAATAACTATGTATTAAGGTGGTTTTATACGGGCAGATATTCCCCGTGTTTCCACCTTTAAGCCAGCGTTGATCGACAATACAGCTACGATCGTTCATCCCCATGCATTTGCAAGATTTCGGGAGCACATCTACCTGTTTACACACAGAGATGTTCAGCCAACTAGCGACCATTTTTTTTTATGCCCAATAGCCGCAATCAGCCGATTTGCTCGTTCATCGGCTGATCTTTGTTCTGTTTACACTGGACAATAATCGGAAACAAGCGTTCGCATAAACGCTCATTCACCCGATCATTGGCCCGTGTAAAAGTGGTGATCTGGTTGTGATTACATGACTCAGAGGCATACTGGGCTGCGTTTTAGTGTGCGGCCCATAGCAGTGAATTGGATCCATCCAAAGATTCCTTCCTTAAGGCTTTATATGGTAGTGGGAAACACACTATGTATCAGGCACATATATGACAAGTACAGTATAAGGGCTCCACACATTGGTCTGTATGTATATATATATATAGGCACATCCATAACCTGTGTATGTATATGGATGAACCTGGGAAAGTGATGTGGGAAGGCGTTCATGTACTGCACATATTGCACAATTTTTACCCAAAGGGCACGGCCAGACGTGGCGGAGGTTTTCCGCTGCAAATGTCGGTGCAGATTTGGGGCATTTACGCAACGAATCTGCACCAGCATTTGCATATTTGACAGGTAATTCAGACATTGCAGAAAAAACAGCGGACTTGCCACAGATTTCAGTTTTTGCATTGCAAAGGCTGAAATACGCAGTGAAATTCCGCTTCTTCTCCGCAACAGACAGTGCATGCTGGGAGGGAAAATTCCGCACCGCAGCCTATGGTCCACAGCGGAGTTTTCCTCATCGTCTGAACTAACTTGCCAGAAAATGTATTGAAACAACTGTAAAAAACGACCACTGCAGAATTCCACTGCAGTTCCGCCACGTCTGGCCGTGCCCAAAATAAAGACAAATAGACTTTTTTTTATAAGCAAAACGGGTGTGGCTAAACAGTTACAATATTGCAAGAAATGTATCAGCAGCAGATGATGGCCCCCAAGTGACAGGCGCCATCTGCAGGACAGGGCTTCTTGTACGATATTTTCATGAATATTTTGCAGGTTAAAACAAATGTTTTGTAGATGACACTATTGATACATGAGTCCTGGTGTAGTATGTGCTCCTATATATGAGATGTGTATGTCTAGTACATGAGCAGTGCATGGTAATGTGTATGTGTAGGTATATATAATATGAGGAGTCCTGGCAGAGGGTGGGGGCTGGTGACATGTATACATATAATACCGGCAGGTACCCGCCTCAATGGACTGATCTACACGGCAGCGTGTGTAAGAGGCCGATAAATCCTCTCAGCAATTAGTGCTGATAAATCGGGCGTCTGTTCCTGAGGGAGATGTGGGCAACTGGCAGCCTGTGCCCTTGGGCGAGCTCTACTGAGCCTTTTAAAGATGAAAGTGCAGAAATAAAGACTCAATTTAATCTGCCTTAAAACCCTTCAACTTAAAACACCCGGATAGTGAGCGCTGATGGGGGATAAATGGGAATCTTACCGACGCCCCCAGCGATGCCATCGCTCCCCAACATCGCTCCCCATCCAGCCTCCAATTCATTGCCTGCGCTTAAAATCATGCCATCATCATCAACAATATTATTTAGTATATCATAGCATTACTATTCTAGGATTCTGCCCCGGTCTGACTCCCGAATTTTGCAAATACGTAACCAATGTTCCTCAGACACGCAGGTCAATGATTCCGAAATCTGAGGGCATTTCCATAACTTAACAAAATAAGTTTCCTTTTGGAAACTTTTAAATATATATATATATATATATATATATATATATATATATATATATATATATATATATATATATATATATATATATATATATATATAAAATACGAATATAATAGTAATAATACGTCTAGCAGATTCGTATAACGGATTATTAATTGATAACAATGTATCTTCTATATATGCGATTGCCGGGAACAGATTACTGCGCCTCCTGGTGTCATTGACGGCCTCCATTAACCCTTGTGAACCCAGCACTTGAGCAGAGAATGGCCCCTGGCAGGAGGGGAGCAGCTTTTCGTTTTTCGCTTTGATTACAGCTCAGCTCCTCTTTGGATTCAGGTTTCTAAAAAGAGAAGCGAATTCTTCAGAAAGCGGCAGCACCGGGAAACTGCAGACTACCCGACAGTGAGCGGGCGGGACCCCTCCGTACCCAGCCCCGGTGCCCATCTAATGCAGCTTCTAAATCACGAATTTCTGATCGCTGTAAACAGCGGCCTCTGTTTCCCCACAGACTGAACCCAAATATTATATTACACAACTGTGAGGAGATCAGCGGGGGCCGGGGGCATTGAGACCATTGTGCCGCCTGCTCTGCGCGTACAGAATGGGACCCTCGCCCCCCCCCTGTATTCTAAGGGGGAGTATTTTTGCTTTGTGGCCTGGAATCTTCTCCCTATGCTTCTATAGAGCGCGGCCTTTTGTCAGCCAAGTTCATCCTCAAGTTTGAGATAAAAGGGGAAAGAGGAGAGAAGGAGCCGCCATTGTGCTCTGCCTCCAAAACTACTCAAGAGTCCTGCACCTGGAGTTACTCCTATGGTTATATAAGGCAACCAACAATTGTGACATCACTGATCTCTATACATTAATTTTATATATATATATATAACTACGAATTGGGTATGTGTTATATAAAGCAAAAGACGAACATTTTTACCAAATTTCGTTATAAATAAATGTTAAAGTTGCATAAATCAAAATATTACAGCTCACAACGGAATCTGCAAAACTCAATATATTTGCGATTGTGTAATTTTTGTTCAAAATGAAAAAAAAAACAACAACCATTGTTAGGAAAGTCGCAGCAAAAAGATGAAACTGTTCTTGTCAATAACACATATAATAAGAATAATAATATTACAACAGTGATTATGATAAACGACACATTTTATAAATCATAAGGTATTCATAATATTAGACTTAACTCCACAATCCATATGCTAGCACACAATTATTATTATTATTATTATTAATATTCTATTACATGACACAAACAATAAGGTCCGGTAATTACTAAACGAATCCCAGCTGAAGCCTATCAGCTACACACCTCGTCCACACTCCTGTCACTGCCCATTCTGGAAATGTCGCATCCTACCTACGTGCGACTGTCACCCGCATTATCTCCCGCTCACTAATTGCTGCTGATCGCCTTGTCCCGGCTGCTTTCTAGGGAGCATTTATAGAACCGCAAATATGTTTGACAAATTAACTGGAAGCAATTGCCCCGCAGCCGCCTGTAAATAATTGATCAAGAGCCGCTGTCTCAGCGGTGTGTGTGTGGGATGGAGAGCCAACCCAGGGGCACCTGTGGCTGTAACATCACCCGGCTCTGGCAGAAGGAGCACCCACCTCGCCCCACCCTGAGGGGCACCATGTTCCGTACGGAGGTCTCCAGTGAGATCAGGATGGTCTGGAGGGGAATGTGTGTCCTGCTGGACATTCCTTACATTGGTGCATTCATTCTCAGCCCCCATGGGGGACATTCATGACACTTACTACATCACAGCTCCATTATCCATTGCCAGCACACTCCCCCATATCTAAGCATTTGATCCCTCTCTCCCCCAGTTTGGGATGATACTCTACCTGGTGAATACTCCATCAGCTCTTGGAGTTTGCAGTTTCATCCCCTATATCTATCATCGTTATCTACCCAACAGGCAATACACTTTAAGTCTCCTCATGCACTAGTATAACTGTACAATCCTGACTACATGACAACATACCACAATAATACATCAATAAATGCAGAATTCAGCGCAATTCCTGATAATCGCGTTATTACAAGCGCAGGAGTCTTGGATTTACTGCACATTGACACTGATTGACATTTGATTTCTCTAGGACTAGCATTATTATTACTACACTTCACCCTGTGCATTATTCCTGACGTTATATTATAACACACACGCCCCTGGCATTGCACTTACCTTTGTCGCCCAGGATGCCATCAATGCTGTGCTTGGTCTTCTTCTCCCCATCTTCATCTTTCTTGTCACAGTCATCGTCTTCCTCTTTTTTCCCGAACTTTATTCTCAGGACACGGCTAATCGAACTCACTAAACCTCAGAAATGGAAAGAGACGGGAGGGGATATAAATTTGGGTGACAGAGAAATTGATGCCCCAACTAGTGTATACGGCTAAAAGATCAATTCTATATAGTGTGCAATGTGCGTGCGTTTGTCATATAATGTATAGTGTGCACACACACTCATTGCGGATTATACAAGAAACACTCATAATGTAAATAAGAGCAAATAAAAATATATACAGTGTGCAAATTCATCCTGTAATATATAATGACCACTTGTAATATAAAAAGGGGCACTTTGATAATATACAGACCATAATACATATCCTCGGCACACTGACCATATAATACACTGTAAACACCTCATAATATACAGGGAGCACAGTCCTCGAAACATATACTCTGTGCACATTCATTCTGTAATACTATGCACACTCCTATAATATATAAACACTGTCATTATATAATGCACTGGCGGCCACACTCATATAGAGTGTGAACACATCACATTATACCTAGTATGCACACCCATCATATAATATATAGAGCCAACTTAATTTTCAAAGAGCACACTCAACCTATAACATTTATGTGCATGCCTTCATCATGTAATAAACAACATTTCTGTATGGATAAAAAAAAGTGCATTTAATAATACTTCTTTATTCTATATGCCGTATACTTCCTTATAATGTAAAGGCAAAACACTTCTATAACATCCTATGAGAACAGGTATCATGTAATATACTGGAAACAAACACATGGAAGCACACACTCATAATCTTCAGACAGAATACACTCATATTGTGCATAAGTGAACACATTTATCCCATAATACACAGTGTGCACATTCCTAATGTATGGGGTAGCTCACTTGTTATGTATACTCATCCCACAATATAAGGTGAACACCATCATATAATAGTGTGCACATTCATAATATGCATTGTATAATCCTGTAATATTAAGTGAACACACTCATCCTAGAATATACAGTGAAAACACTCATAATATACAAAGGGGGCACATTCATCTAAAATACAGTGTATATTATCCTCTAGGGTATAGTGACCACACTCATATACAGGGGAGCACTTACACTAAGGAGCACAATCATCCTTTAATATACTACACTCATAATATACAGTGTGAAAATCATAATATACATATAATATACAGTGTGTATCATCCTATAGTATACAGTGAACACACATAATATACAGGGGAGCATTTTAATATAATATACAGTGTGCACCATCCTATAGTATACAGTGAACACACTCATAATATACAGGGGAGCACTTTAATATAATATACAGTGTGCACTATCCTATAGTATACAGTGAGCACACTCGTAATATACAGTGTGCACACTCATCATACACATCCTATATTATACAGTGTGCCCACATATATAGGAGCGCACAAATACATCTCCACACCACCAGGGTATTGAAGTGTCAGTTCTGCGGCCACACATGGTAAAGGCACGGGCTTGTATATATAGATAACATTACTGCAGCCGTAGTGCGGCCCCTGCGCTCACCTGAGGGAACCGAACTCCGATCACAATGTCCGTCTTTCAGCAGCCGGTCCCGGATCTCCCAGCTGAACATCCCCGGATTCTCCCGCTTGTATTCCTCGATCTTCTTCTCAACATCGGGAGTGGCCACCTGCTTTAATGGTCAACACATGGGGGGCAGCATGTCAGTATGGACGTGGACATAGGCTTCATATGTAAAATGTATGTGAGGTGATCTCTATACACTATCATAAATGGATACTATGCATTACTATGTATGATGTACAATGATTCCATGTCGATGGCACATTGATACAAATATTCGCTTCACTCTGGGACACTCACCCTGGGCTTACTGCCCCCGATGGCCCCGGGCCGGATGGAGCCAGTCTCCTGGTATCTGCACAGGATTTTGGACACGCAGCCGTGGGAGACCCGGAGCTGCCTGGAGATGACACAGGGTCGGATGCCGTGGTGGGCCATCTCCACTATCTTGTGTCTAATGTGGTTGGGCAAGGGTCTGCCATTGATGAAAACTCCCCCGAGCTGGTTCACTCGACCTTGTCCTAGAGGAGTGGACACTGAGGAAGAGAAGAGATGAAAACACCAACTTATCACTGCTGGAGCAACCCTATACATTATGTACATATATACTACATATTGCCCCACTCTCCTACTGTACAATGTGACAACCTGGGACTCCTATATGGATTGTACACATATAACTCATACTGGTATGGCTCTTATACTATCCTATACTAATACACTACACATTGATTGCTACCTGTGAATAGATTTTTAAGAGCACTGCACACAGATAGAATATTTCCCTATAATTATTACACTGTTCAACACCCTGAACGCACAGACTCGATGTACTGAACCATTTGACATAAATCAATCCGACGTTGCTCAATATTCTGCGCAAACCGGCAATATGAATGTATAGTTCCTGATTATATAGATATCCTACATATAGGCACGCTGCTAGTCTTGTATAATGGTATATTACATCTCCATACATTGGATGAACTGATCACACCGGGGAATATTATAGAAATACTTCTCTCTACTCCTATATGTAATGCGGAAACGACACTCATCCCTTAAATACTGCTCACTGTGTGGACACATTATTACATATGATCACGGCAGTTCGTATATTAATGCTAAATATAACACACACTGCACAATACCTGGAATATTAATGTTAATAATACCTACATATTACTGCCGGGAATGCTGCTAATAACTGCATGAAATATTCGCTTCCATACCGGCTGATATAAATTCTACACACAGAATAGAATAGTCTACTATATAGATATATATAAATATGTATAATATTGCTAATATTCGTGTGCACAGAATACATGTCTAGCATGTCACTGCTGGAATATTCATCCACTGTATTGCACACTGCTGATATATATCTGTATATATTATATATTACATATTTCCGTACATACATATTACATATATATTATATTTTCCTGAACATATTGTATATATTACATATTCCTGTAGACAGTGTACAAGTCTAGAATAATACTGGAATATTCTTCTACTGTATTACTCACTGCTGATATTCCTGTACATAATATATATATATTACATTTATTACACCCTGCATCATTATAGAAAATCCATGGCTCAAATTTTATGTTTATTAAAGAATATAAACAACTATGTTGCGGGTGTTCCTCAGAAATCCTAGGTCACTATATATATACATATATATATATATATATATATATATATATGTGTGTGTGTGTGTAATAAATATATATATATATATATATATATATATATATATATAAATATATATAGTTACGGTGATCCTATAGTTTCCTACTATTATTTATAAACTGCTGAAAACATGAAGAAGTAGATATTTATAAAGCGATTATAATATAAAGATGTGTGGAGGAGAGGTGAAATATCCCAGGTCTCTACTCTATACATGGGGGGCTCCTCATATTTTCTAAACGGATCGAAACAACTACGCCGCATCAGCGCGATTTTCTGCTGGTGCTATAAAGAGCTGCTGGGCCCTGATAATCCGGCAGAGAGATCGGCAATTTGTTTAATATCGTGTCATTCAGATGGAGCAGATTAGGGCGATTTTCCGGCCCGGGAGCTGCATAATTTAGCGCGCCTGGGAGGACGCAGATATTTGGAGATTTAATGACAATCATGCGCTGCTAATTCCCCGGTCACTTGGCTCCTACACTCTGGAGCGGTGATTACAGATAAGGGGCCACTCCGAGGGCCCATCACACAGTTAAGTGGCCCCAAGAAGCCGCGCTCATTATTCGCAGTCATGTTGAGCAAACATAGCTCTAATCCGTTGATCTGTCTCTTTGCGCCTGTTTTCCTTTCATTCAGCTCTCCAGTAAATCCCCGCGGATTGTGTGTTTTGCTGTTTTCGTGGCTTTTCACAGTTTTATTGCGGCCACTTGATCACGGAATAGATGGAAATGGATTTGGAGAAGTGCGAGCGCAGAGGGCGCATTAGATGCGCAACCCTGAGCGCACAACACACAGTCACACACTGACAGCCGCTCTCTACTGACAGCTGCCAGGCCGGTAATTAACGGCGAAACTGGACTCAAGTCACATTCACCGGCAACACATCTCAGAACCAGCGGCGGCGATAACAGCCAGAAAGTTACAGAAACCAAAGGAAGCGGCTCCCTAGCTCCACAAGGATCTAAATAACAGCTGCCAGTGACAGCAAAAATAACCAAAAATACGCGAAGACCTAAAAAGAATTCATATATAATATATACATATAATGTGGCTGGTTTCAATCTGTGTACAGCGCTGTGGAAAATGTTGGCGCTATGTAAACAACGGAGAATTTTATATATATATATATATATATATATATATATATATATATATATATATATATATATATATATATATATATATATATATATATATAAATAAAAAAGTGTCTATATAGATATGGATACACACACACACACACACACACACACACACACACACACACATATATATAGTGTCTTTTTCCAGTGCTACAAAGAAGAAATATAAACAGAGAGGAAATATAAAGCAAGGACGTATGTGCACAGGAAATAACACCAAATCCATATTCCTCTCTGTATTACATGATGTGTAATGATTATATTATTTTCTTCCTACTACTTGTTCTATGAATGACAAGCAGGCAGAGTCCTTACCTTCCAGGGGGAATCCTGTCCGGGGGTAATTCTGTCCTGGGGCCGGCCGCATCATTCTTGGGAAAGTGCCAGGCAGGGCTGCCATACGCTGTTGGTCAGCTGAAAAAGACACCTTGTTTTCAGTGGTGTCCACTTAATGCCCAGGGAAATATCGAGTCTGTGGAGCTGCTGCAGGAATGCGCCTGGCTGGGTGCAACCCCCAGGTCTCTGGTGTAAAAGTTACTAAAACGCACAAACACACAGTGTGCCCAGAGGTCTCCAGAAAGTTGGGAAGAAGGCAGAAGTGTGAGTAGGAGCCTGAGCACTGGAGCGGGAATACTGGGGTCTTGTGCTTGGTTTCTGGTGAGGTGCAGGGTGTTTGGGGGGGGCACAGAATGTCAGCTGAGAGCTTTGCAAGTTGTTAAAGTGGCCACAAGTTTGGCGCACTGTGGAGGAGGAGAGGCTGTGATCACTGATAGGCTCTTCTCTGGTTCTTTTATTCATGAAGAAGGATGGGGCAGTGGACGGGGCTGCTGGACCAATGGCAGGCAGAAAGCACAATGCACAGACAGGGAGGATTGTCACTACTTTATACCCGGCCTCGTTCTCACTCAGATATCAGAAGGGGGGTACGGGGGACGGACATTTATGTTTTATTTTTTTTTAACAGTTACTTAAATTGTGTCCAGTAGTTGCGGGGGGGGGGGGCATGGGGGGATTGTAAATCATAATACATTTCTATGATGACTGAGAGGTGCTGCTGATGCTCTACTCTCCTGCCCCCCCCCCCCCCCAGGTACAACGACCTTTCCTTATTTATCGGGGCGCAATCTCCACCAGCCCAGTGCCCATCTCTGGCCCTCATGCTATGAATATATGAAGTTTGTTTAGACTTGTTTTGGATTGTGCACCAGGCACTTCTGCTGCCAGTTTTTATTCTTTGCATAGTTTATCTGGCTGCCCCTAATCCTGGCACACTCATACCTGTCTAATGCCATCTTGTGTAGAGCTCCAGGTGCAGACACTGGGCAGTCACAGGACAATGGCTGCGTCTGGGAGGACAGGGGGTGCACATTTTGGGGGTGAGCAGTGCTGAAATCCTTCTCAGCAGGGGATGACGCCAAACTCACAATCAATGTTTTCATATGTAAAATCGGGGGTTCTTAATATTCAGAGGAAACTTTTCATTCTGTCCTGGATTATTTCTACATTGTCACCCGGCTCCCCAGATCACTGACGATTCCAAAGAATATCTAGATGTGAGAAATAGATACAAAGAGCAGAGGAGAGAAAGAAGCTTGTGGGATCTCACGTACAATGTACTATAAAGAATACATAGGAGTGCATTTCCCATATAGAGAGAACTCGTATACATTGTACATTTTATAGGCGATATATTGTAGCAAATATAAGACCATAGTATTCACATAGATACTTTTAGATTGTAGAATTCGTTGTGGAGTCCTTACTATAGGGGCAGAGATTGGCACACTGATCACCTATGTGCTGCTGTTAACATGTAGACAGTGAAGACTCCGAATCGTATCTGTTTTAAGTTATTTTAGCGGGTCCGCAGCTCAATCATCTTCTCCACCATGAACTGCAGACCCTGTTATACTATCCCGGACCCCCCTGTGCCCAGCTCTCAGGCTGCATCCAACAAGTGTAATGTTATGCGCAGTATTCATTATTAATAATCAGGGGCCCATGAATGCCCCCATTAATCTCAGCCCACAGCCTGTGCTTTTAATTTCTCCCTGTAATTTGGGGCTTGTGCTGTGGCTGCAGAGACTTGTCAGCTCCCCGGGATCTCTTTGCAGCCACGACAGGCGTGCACTGATGTCCTGGTGGAGAGCAATTTCACAAATCATCTTTCCAACAATTAAACAGTGTGGAGGGGTGAAATGGCGATTTCACATGTAGATGTGGGGGTTACCTGCCTGGGAGGACTGGGGCAGCCTTCCCTGCCGCTCACTGCACTGTGTCCTGGGAGGATGGCCCTTATACCTCGCACCTCCATTATGTGTATACGGTAGGTGGCCGCTGCTTTTCATTTACCCTCACATGGTCATCAATTAATTTTAGCGACAATTGTTTACAATGCAACTTAAATTAACGGGATCGGCAACTGCAGAATAGCGGCTGACACAACCCGACCATTATGGGGTTAAAGTATATCGAATTAACCCTGTTATTGTCCTGTATTTCCTGCCATTAAGGTTCTTCATGGAAATCGATTCGTGCGATCATAATTTTATTACAGAATATAACATTAGATTAGAGGATTTTATTGCTGTTTATGTCATATACGAATGTTGTGTGAAAAGTAGCTCCAAAGTGACCGGCAATTTACTGAAGTATATGATAGAAGGGAACTAGTATTATATATAAGAATCATTTATCTCACACTATTATTATTATTATTATTATTATTATTATTATTTATCTATTTATTTGCACACAATTCTGGATATTACTAAAGGGACAGAGAATCGGAACAAACATGAAATGAAGCCTTCTCTGTATATTTGTATCCTCTGTCTTCATATAATATCGTCAGCTCTGGCAAGCAGTGTCACATTGTAGCCTCTCATTAGAGCAGTTATTACAGCAGGCAGATTGCTCTTGTCACTTCATATATAATGCCACAGACATCAGCAGAATAAGGAGACAAAATAATAAAGCCAAAGAAATAACGAAATGAAAGGACCCCATTACAGGAAGATGTAGGTAATAGGCACCTGTACATTGTGGAGTCAGAGGCTGTATAGGTTAATTCTGGGAGATGTGCTGTATATATTATGTACATTTCAGGACCCTCCCTGTCTCATCATCATTATCATGCCAGCAGACCAGCCAGTGATGCTTTTAATTTGTGTGTAATGAGAATTAATTTATGTTCACAGGGATCCTCTCCAGGGAAAGCAGGCAGAAAACAATCATAAGTGAAAGCCTCCTCTGTGTCTGAGCTCTGCCTCTGAAGGTGGACAAAGGACCAGAGGTGTCCCCCCCCCCCATGTATAACTGCTGCTCCAGGGTCTGCTCCTTCCCCTTTCATTACACCAATGACCTTATGAAGGCTACTGATCAGATCAGATTAGCGTAAACTAACCTGGCCATAAACGCACAGATAACGGCTCGTCCACGCTAGCGTTATTGCTAGATCATTTCCTTCTTCAAATTTTTTGACATTTTTTTTTCGTAAAGCTGATCTAAATTACTTCTGTTTACATCCGCGTTAGAGGCTTCATTGAGAGCCTTCGTCGCAGATTCCGTCATGATTTCTTGGACAAAATACCGCAGCACATAGCGCTATTTAGTCTGGCAAAACGACTGAAACATGATGGAAACCAGACGGAACCCATTGACTTTTATGACGGATCCAGTGCTTACGTTATTTTCGTTATTCTGTTCCTATGCCAAAAGGAATAATAGAAATACGCAGAAATACGGAGCCTTAAAAACTGATTAATGTAATCGTCTTTCTGAATCAGATTTTCATCCATTTTTTTTTCATCCTGTGAAAAATGCATCTTGACTGAATTGATGCAGATGAATATCGTTTTTATATCAACTTCTGAAGTTTTGTATCAACTTTGTATCACATTTGAACTAAATTATTTTCTTAACGTTATTTAATGTTTTTTTTTATCCAAAACAAATCTGAAAGATAAACACAACTTTATTCAACCAGTACAAAAAAAATGAAAACTGTATCGGCACGTTTGTGTATATATTTTGATTATTTAACCTGCATCAGAACACCGGAGGATGTGTGTCCTTTCTCAGTGTTCTCATAATGAAGAAATCTGAGATTGTTTGTCTAATCAAAGTCCTATAGTTGTGCCTGTGACCACATTGAGACATGGTGATGACACCAGGCGGCCATTTGTCCTCTGCATGTAGCAGATGAAGGCTTTGTTCACACTTGCAGTTTTTGCAGCTTTTTTTTCTTACTAATAAAAAAAAGATTTCAAGATGGATCCTATCAGTCTTCATCTATTTCATCATGATCTGTTTTACAGGAATCGTCTGGATCAGTTTTTTTTAATTGGCGATGAATTGAGATTCTGATGTTGGGTTATGTAAATTTGTAATCCGATTTTCAACAAGTTTAGAGGAAAAATGTTTGCCGCCGACCTAAGAACCTCCTAAGAGACTTTAGAGTTGTCTGGAGGGTACGTGCACTTATTAGGGTCAATCTGATTGGTATAACAAGATCTAGAATGGGCCTCGCTCTCTGTAGCTATTCTAAATATTTTTCTTCAATGGAAAGTAAGTTCTTCAAATGAATCACATTGTGAGGAAACTCCATGACAGAAGAAGAGCTTACATGTTTCCAGGTGGGTGAACCCAAATGACCAGTGTATGATGGCACCATAACCCACACCTAGAAAGCCACAACCAACAATTCTTCCTCTAATGGATATTTGTTCACTGTCCATTTGCCCCAGCGTTTTCTGGCACCTCTCAATGCTGGAAACAGGGATCCAACAAGCCACAATTCAGCTTTTTCGATTCTGTTGATTCCCCCTTAAGATAAGCGTCACCAGAGATGTTTGGCAGCCACCTAACCTCGATTAAAATTGACACATGTGCCTAGGATGCTTCACTACTGCACCAGTAACAGAAAAGCAGTAAAAATACGTGTTATGCAATGCATGTAATTTTAACAGGGTTTTATAAAATAAACCGTGTAAACAAAAAACCTACATGTTCATCATCCCTTTAACATGTGAAGATAAATTGGAAAAGGCGAGCGCCAAATCGATGATATGGCGAGTCATTAACGTCAGAAAGACATGCATTTATATGTATAGTAACAGTAATTGTACGGTTTTTCTTATCTTTGATCGCTTTTGACATCCTTTCCTCTTGTATCGTCTGATACTGACTAGCAGGAGCCTGTTCACACGAGGAGATATAACGCCAAAAAACATCATCATTTTTATGTCAATATAAAATATTTACTCAAAGACAATGAAACAATTTCTGCTTCATTTAGAGGGATCACTCATAAATTGATGTGAAGATCCTCTCTATTTCAGGTAATATTTCAGTATGTTTGATAATTGGATAAAATGCTATAAAGTGTTAGTTTTATGCATAATACAGAGATTTTATGCGGCAAAATGATTTTCCAGTGAACAATATTTCTGGTAATAGCAGCTTCATAGCACTTAGGAAACTATCACTAAATAACTATTTCTGGCTGCGATGTAAACATCATCACACATTTGCTTAGACTTTGACTTGAATCTAATATTGTCATATAATCCGTTCTCTGCCTATGGGTTTTGCTAACATTTTTCCTGATCTGAAGGTTTTTACAGGAAATCAAATGTACAGGAATTTCAGATGTAAATTGCTCTTTCTATTGTTACTTTTAAACTATTGGGGAATAATAATTCCGTGTGGAGGGGGGGGGGGCTGTGCAGACCTCTCTGCACTCCGCATTGGGTTGCTTTGCCACAGGGCTGAAAGAGCTATTGGTGCATTGACTTTACAGGTGTAAAATGGTCTTCTTTTATCATAGTATAATGACTGTCACTATATAATTCCATTCTCCGGATTTCAGAGTCCCTGTGAACCCAATTCTCCAAACCTCTATTAATTCCATCACCATAAAAAAAGAAATCCCCTCAATTCTTCCTCTAACAGCTGTTAAAAAGGATCACAAGTGCAACTCAAAGAGATTTCTGTGGTTTTTTTTTCTTTTGCATGCGGCTGTATTAAAATACCAAGACGATATGGATTATATGTCCCTTAGAACACATCTATTCTTTTCTTCACATATTTCAATTCTTTAACATGAAGCTCCACTTTAAGGAAACATTGCAGAAAATATTTCTATATAAAGTGGAATTATTTCTATTTGCTACGGAATTAAACCACATTTACTGCAGAATTCCACATCATTTCCTTGAGCATCTGTCAGCAGATTCAATTTTACAACAGTCTGTAGTCTGCAATCTAATGGTGGAGAAATGTTGGTATTTCCTTGGCAACCCTGCAGTTGATATGAGTCACACTAGAGGCAACAGGAGCGATTCTGATAATACGATTATAATATGGGGTACCAGGGGTGGTTGCCATCTTTATATCTATATTGATTCTCTGTTTTATATAATCTGTTTGGGTATGTGGACGAACCTCGGAGTCTTTCGGTAGAGTTTAGAACAGCAACTGTCCCTTCATCTTCTATACGGTTGTTTTACAGCAGCGTACATATATAATGCAAGCACAATAATGAGCCATAGAAATAAGAGCAGCCTTCATCAGTTTCCTGTAGCCTTATTGCTGGAGCTCACTTTCATTGGTGGGATAAATGTGTATTGAGATGAAAGGAGCCCCCAGTTCTGTATTGGTGAATGTGGCAGGCTGCCTCTGTGTCACTGTACGGCCGCTGACAGCTGATTAACTAGTGATGACTCTCAAAAGGTTTCTTTACATATATTAGAGTCGGCTTTGGAAAGTTGAGCTAACCCCCCCCCCCCCCCTGGTCCTACACTGGTTTGGTGGAGGAGTGAGAGCCATAGAATAGAGGCTTGGTGTTGTCTCTCTCGGAGCCACAGACCCCTCCTAGCTGTAGTTCCACTTTAAGATTATTTTTCTTGTCCAAATGAGGTTATTACAGAAGTATCCGAGCCCTGCCAGGACTTGTTGGCACTGGAACCAAGAGTAAACAAAGGCCTTCTTTGGGCAGTACAAGGAAAGGATCACCAGGCACTCTGCCCTATGTGGCAGCTTTTTTCCAGCCATGTCTGCAGAATAACAGCTTCATCTTCTGTCTCTACAGGATTGCCCCCACCCTCTTGTGCTGCTTATTCATCCAGCTTTATGGGTGTAAAAACATGAGATTCCAGGAAACAAACTCATCATATAGAAATATAGAAAAACGGGCAATATATGGAACGAGTCATTATCTAAGCAATTGTGTCTAAGGGGTTGTCTAAAATCATGTCCCAGAATTAATATGGTCATTTTCAGATCACAGTTCCTTATTTTTTTCCAGCATTTAAAAGAGCAATTACACCTGAATGTGTTAGTGCAAATAATGGACAGGAAAGGTAACCTACGCTGTTAAAGGGGTCATCCAGTCTTATGTAAATAAAGTTTATTCATTGTGTATTTAAGATACTTTGTCAATTCTTCATTCATTTTAAAATTTCTGCTTGCCGTCAGTGAATTGTAAGGATCTTGTTTACATTAGGAGGCAGACAGTCTCTATAGACCTAAGGGCATGTTCAGATGTGGCAGATTTGCTGCAGAGTTCTGTTTCGGTCAGGCCGCAGCGGAAATCCGCAGCAGACTTTCTTTTTTTCTTTGATTTCTATAGCTTTTTAGGAAATGCAAACGTTGCGGAAAAAAAACAGTGCAGAAAATGCGTAATTTACAGCATATTTTCACTGCGGATTTCAGCCCATGCAATGCAGAGCCTGAAACCTGTGGCAAATCTGCTGCTAAATATGAAGATTGTGGCGCACTTCCGTCACGCGTGTTGCCCACGAAATTGGCCGCCAAATCCACAGTGGAATTTGGTCGCCCTGTCTGAACATTCTCACACAACTGACTGGCTCGGTACAATGTATCAATGCAGTCAAACGTATGTGAACTTAATACATCAGCAGCGTAATTCCCTCTTCTGTACTGGACTATAGACTGTCACACCGTGTTTGTCACTTTTTAAAAGACATCGTAATAAAACAAATAAATGCAGTGTATATATATATGTGTGTTAGCAGAGTTACCCGATGCTGACAGAGATGAGATGAGCAGTATAGCATCCCGTGTCATCACTGCACGCAGGGAACACAGACTGACATAAAACAGCACCTGAACTGACGGCTCCTGCTGCTTATTACTGGGAAGCAGCATATCCAATAACTATATACAATTTACTAATATAATCAGTAAAGAGACTCCAAAAGTATAAATAAAAGTACAGTAAAATTACTTTAATCTAAGGGTATGTGCACACACACTAATTACGTCCGTAATTTATGGACGTATTTCGGCCGCAAGTTCCGGACCGAACACAGTGCAGGGAGCCGGGCTCCTAGCATCATACTTATGTACGACGCTAGGAGTCCTTGCCTCGCTGCCGGACAACTGTCCCGTACTGTAATCATGTTTTCAGTGCGGGACAGTTGTCCTGCAGCGTGGCAGGGACTCCTAGCATCGTACATAAGTATGATGCTAGGAGCCCGGCTCCCTGCACTGAGTTCGGTCCGGTACTTGCGGCCGAAATACGTCCGTATATTACGGACGTAATTAGTGTGTGTGCACATACCCTAATAATCCAGAAAGTTTTAGGGCACATTCACACGTGGCGGAATTGCTGTTGAATTCCGCTGTGGACAGGCCGCAGTGGAATTCTGCAGCAGCCGTTTTTTTTATTTCTTTCTATACATTTTTAGGAAAGTTAGTTCAGACGTTGCAGAAAATAATTTTGCGGAAATCAGGCTGCGGTGCAGAATTTCCCCTCCGCAGCAGCTCATGACATTTACGGAGAACAAGCAGAATTTCACTGCGGATTTCAGCCTTTGCAATTCAAAAACTAAAATCTGTGGCACGTCCGCTGTGATATCTGCAACGTCTGAATTACCTGTCAAATATGCAAATATTGCTGCAGATTCATTGCGTAATTGGCTTAAATCTGCAGCAACATTTGCAGCAGAAAAATTCCACCACGTGTGAACATGGCCTTATAATCGGCGCTGATTCCCAGCACAGAACTGCAATATAATGTGGAACGTCACAATCCAAGAATCAGGAGACGGAGCAGAAAAAAATCCGTCAGATTTAAGAAACAAAGTGACCACAGCAGGTTGTGAGGCGACATTTTACTGCGGGTTCCTGATCAGGTTCTCTACCCATAGACGTGAGGCTTTGAGAATTTTATGTGCCTGCCTGATAATCCAATGGCACTATGTAGGAAATTTACTGTATACTGTAAGTGGAGCCTATGGGTTTGCTTTGTATGGTGTGGGATTTTACAGGTGAATATACTGTTGAATAATTGGTGTATGTATGACTGTGTCTGCGATAATGAAGGCAAGTGAGACAGCGAGAGTCAAAATGTCACATTTCAGTGCAGTAAGTCAGAATTTCGTTTTTATCGTCCACTGGGTTTTATAATCTAAATAATATTTACTAAGTTAAATGTGCCAGGATAATGGCTCAATTAGCGCTACAAAACTGGCATACGTGCCTTGCGACAGACTTATTATATGTTTTAAGCACATTTTGTGCCTCACTAGACAGTTTTAAGTTGAGAAAAGGGGCGTGGCTTAGTGTCGTAAGGAAGAGCGTCTGACACGTCGAGAAAGACGCGCCAAATTTATCATGCAGCGCACGCCACTGTGAGAAATGTGGCACATCTGACTGACTGGTCCAGTTATAAGAGGTCTAAGTTTAAGAAGATGATAATCTGCCCCACAGTGTTCATCTTGTTAATATTCTAATAAGAAAGCATCAACATAAAAAATGTGTCTATCACGATAAAAATAATGGAATATCTTACTATAGTATAAGAGGTGTGGACGCTGCACCAGTAAACGGCAGATTATATGGTAATAGAGATGTTATGTGTTTTGGGTGGAGTTCTCCATTAACTCCATTAGGAAAGTGATTGCAAAAATGTTTGCTGTGGGTCACCCCACCTCACCATTCACACTGGGTTACATAAACGCCTCGTCCTCTGATCACGGCCTCCCATCTGACTGATGTATCTCTTATAATACATTTGTCGTTGGAAGCTGCGGGCAGCGCGACTCTCAACAACATACCTACATCTAGAATTTCGTGTTCCACATTCACATGCTTTATGCTATTAATACCTATCCCCTCAGAAGTGACTTTTAAGTCCAGAATTATGAGCGTGTTACACTAATTTCCATGTACCCTGCATGACAGCAGAGGAGAATAACATCAAACCTGCTACTCTTATGCATTAAGGGGGAAATACGGTAATTGGCTTTTTGCAGGATATAGATACACTTATATGATGTAGATTGATAGTGCAGATTCTTGGCTCTCACCTTAAATCCTCCTGCACCGTAAGGTGTTCATGTAAGACATAACACAGGCTGGGAAGTGTGCCCACAATCGGGTGGTATTCATACATACAGGGTTCAAGCAGAATATCTGTAGGGGAAGGGAAGATTTATAAGGGTGCAGTCACATGTGGAATACTTGCTTTGTATTTCCGCAGCACAAACATTCGCTGCAGAAAACGGTACAATATATGCCTATGGGAAAAAAATATTCCGCGTTGCAAGAAATAGAGAAATCTGTCTGAGCTGCAGAATACATTGTAGTTTTCCGCAGCATATGTTTACAATTCTGAAATACAAAGAAAGTACACCATGTGTGACTGCACCCTAAAAGGGGGTTCACAGGCTCCACCATGACCGGGGGCTCAACTTGTAGCAGTTGTGGAGTGTGAATTGGTAGAATTGTTCTCCAAAGGACACAAGACGTACAGACCGTACCATATCATACAGGCAGCAAATGCAGCTGCTATGAACCCCAAGTGAAGGGGCCACAGCTTAGACTAGCCCTCACCCCCATTTCTCTGAGCTGTGGAACCTGCCTGGGTTTCTCTATTTAAATTCACAGTGAAAGGGAAATGACCAGAGACTCTTCTGTCCTACAAGGAATGGGAGGGGGTGAGGGAATGTAACAATCACTGTCCTGTCCTGGGATGGTTGGGTGTGACAGCATGAACCATCACGGGGCGCTATCTTAATTCTTGCTCCGGGGCCCCCTCTGCTGTATGTTATCCTCTGGTACAAAGGTAATAACAATGTTTTAATGGGTATAACTTCCTAACAGAGGCAGATTTATTATTATTGTCTAAGGGTACAATCAGGTGTTGCAGTTAAAACCGCCTAAAAAAGACTGCATAAAAATAAAACGCACCAAGAAACACAACCGCATCAGAAAATGAACCAAATCGCTGTAAAAACACTTACAGTTTGTAGGTGCATTTTTTGTGACATTAAAATCCTTAAAACAAGACCCGGCAGGCAGAAAATGAGCCAAATTGATCACAGTGGTGCATGCTGAATGGCGCATCTTTCTAGACATGTCAGAAACCCTTTTTTCTTTCTTACGCCATCCCTTGCTTGGCTTACTGCAAACTAATATTTTAAGCCATGCCCCCATTTTAACTAAGCCACACCCCCATTTGGAGTAAGACATGTATGCCAGTTTGTGGGCGCAAATTGATTCAGAATTCTGGTTTACTTGGTAAATCTTCTTCTATGTGCTTTAAATCCTCATCATTTTAAAGATCTCTGCTTGCTTTCATTCAGAGGCTTTTTGATGCAATATATATATTAAACTGGGAATTAAAACTTTTTCCTACTGAAAATCAGCAGCACTACAATGTGTAGAAATTCTCGCACCGTTGTGTCTTGTGGTTCCTTTTTATTCTCATTGAAGCCAATAGAAGTAAAGCCCAGTAAGAACGAACGACCAGGGCCGGAGCTCGGCAGGGGCACCAAAAAAATTGCGCAATTTACAACCAGTGATTCATAAATCCTCATTTTTCAACACTCTGTGTGAATGCAGCTTTAGGGCACATTCAGACGTGGCAGAATTGCAGTGGAATTCTCCAGCGGCCGTTTTTTACATTTGTTTCAATACATTTTCTGGCAAGTTCAGAAATTGCGGAAAACTCGGCTGCGGGCCATAGGCTGCAGTGCAGAATTTTCCCTCCCAGCGTGCACTGTCTGTCACGGAGAAGAAGCGGAATTTCACTGCGTATTTCAGCCTTTGCAATGCAAAAACTGAAATCTGTGGCAAGTCCGCTGTTTTTTCTGCAACGTCTGAATTACCTGTCAAATATGCAAATGCTGGTGCAGATTCATTGCGTAAATGCCCCAAATCTGCACCAACATTTGCAGCGGAAAAATTCTGCCACGTCTGAACATGCCCTTACTGACATTAGCGGGATTTTTTCGTAGGTGTTTTAGCAGATGCTAAGTAAATATTTGCCTTGATGAAAACTAAAGCGTCATTATGAACCTTCCATTAATGTGGCTACGTTTTATTTCCCTGAGCCAAGCGACAACCACAGTGAATGTGGAAGTGAAAAATAACTCGTCATTGTTTCATTGGTGTCCATCAGCCTGCCGCCGCCATGGCCCATCAAATCCAATTTACCAGGGGTCAGGCACACCTGAGGAACTCTTAACCCGGACCTGGCACCGTGGCTTCTTAACATGCTGTTTTCTATTTATAATGTCGGTGTCCAGTGACGGATCATCATCTGTTGTGAGAGCTGAACGATGGAAGGATTAGTCAAGCAGAACTCCGGTTTACATGTCATAAATGTAATTGCTCAATTTTGGCCTTTTCAATATTTTATTGCAATGGCAAAATATTACATGATTGTGAAAGAGACGTATAAACATTACTGCGGCTCAGGCATTACGTGCGATCGATGTAGGCAGCGGGACAGAAAAATAATTCAAAGGGTAAGTAAAGCATTTTGCTTTTCTAGTTACAAGTTAGAATAAAATAGCGCTTTATTGTCAAGTATGAGAGCGTTCCTGAACTAGAAATTCTCCCATTGAAAAATGTCAAATACAAAGGGATTAGCGTACATACAATAAAAACGTAAAACCACATATACATTTTAAAAATTGTTAAGATATATTTACCAAATTGATCTTGTTTTTTTATATTTTACAACTTATACAAAGAAAGTTAAAAAAAATTGTTTTGTTTCACCACATTCCGGGAGCCATACCTTTTTTAATTTTTTCATCGATTGAGCGGTATGAGGGCTTATTCCTGGACAAGCTGTAGTTTTTATTGGTACCATTTTTTGGTACATACAACTTTTTATAAAAAAAAATTAAAAGCTAAGGTGACCAAATTGTTTTTACAGTGTTAATAATGGTATATTGTACCTTTTACAGACGCATCGATACCAATTTTTTTTTTTTATATATTTTTACATTACTTTACATTACAATAGGAAAAGGTTGTTTTTTTAACTTTTAATATTTTTTTCCACTAGTAATAACTTTATTTAACTTTTTTTTTTACACATTTTATTAGTCCCCCTAGGGGACTTGAACCAGTGAGCGTTGGATCGCAATTACAATACACTGCAATGCTAATGCATTGCAGTCTATTGTCATTTTTACAGACTTCTGAGGCAGAGGCAGAGTGAAGGCAGACCTGGGGGGCCTTTATTAGGCCCCTGGGCTGCCATGACATTGAGCTGTCGGATGGGGCCGCCCCTCTTTCTAACACCTCAGATGCTGCAGTCACGATTGACCGCGATGTATTGAGCAAGCTCACGCGCTCCATACAGTGCTATTACTGTTCCTGGCCGTTAGTCCCGGGTGTCAGCTGTAAAACACAGCTGACACCCCAGCGTATGGAGCGCGTGAGCTTGCTCAATACATCGCCCTCCACATCACGATCTTCTATTATGTCGAGGTGCGCGAAGGGGTTAAAAAACGCACTGCAGTTGGATAAAAACGTTGCCTAAACCTAAACGTACATGCACTAGACATCCTATATCTTCTACCTGATGGTAACAATTCAAACAGACCATGAGCCGATGCGACTGTTCCTTCAGAATTCAGTACGCCGTACCTACACATCTTTCCTCAAAAATAAATGACAAATCAAGAACATCACTACCCACCATTTTAACCGCTCTACCCAACAAATGCCGTTCCTGTGCTGTCGCCATGCCAAACCAAACAGTGATCCTGGAAGTTAAAAAAAACTTTCAATTGTTGCCTGATAAAAAAAACCCTCAAACGTCAACACCAAAACCGTTCCTTTTCGTGAGTCGCAAGAAATTATTTGAAATAATTGTTTGGCCACCGTAGACACAGAGATAATTCACTCCGACCCTCCTTCTCAGCCAAAGTATCTGAGTGTCTGTGATGTGTGTCAGGCTGGATTATTCTTTCCATTAGTCGTAATAGGCTGCATTTGTGATGCTTAAAAAGGGTAACTAAACTTCCCAAAAACTTTTTTGACATGTCAGAAATTTTGATCGATGGAGGTCCGATCACTGAGACCCCCACCGATCCCTAAAATGAAGTGGCAGAATCGCTCAGGTGAGCGCTGTGCTGATTAGTTTCTGATTGACTTTCCTCCGAAAGCCGAGCGAGTTGTGTACGGACTCATAGACTTTCTATGACATGTCAAACGTTTTTTGAAAAACTTTTGTTACCCTTTAAATTTAGCAGTTATTCATTTAGCCCCTGCTGAATTGCAGCGTGAACACTGCCCATGGCCAGTATATAAAACGTACAACTGTTGTATGTAGGATGCTTTCATCCTCAGTTCTCTGTGCTCTTCGTTAGTTCACGTACCTTAGTTACATACATGGCAGTGGAGGTGCGCTATCAATATTAAGTAAATGTTCACCTCCACATTCAGTCACTACGGAAAATCGCTAACTGCTGAACCACGTTTGGATCTTTAGACGAAAATCTAATTGGAAAACAATGAACTTCTGGTTAAATGAAGAAAATGGAACAAAACTACAGTTCCAGATGAAAATGTACCAGATTCCAGGGCCCGAGGACATGTACACCACCAAAAACAGGACTTGTGGAGCCATATTAGACATGCTCGCTGCCTGATAAACACGGACAAGATGTAGACAATATTGGTGTCTGCTTTTAGAAAAAGAAATACTGTGTTTAGGGAACTGATTTGAAGCAGGAGTTTAATCCTGATTCAAGACAAGAAATATATATATATATATATATATATATATATATATATATATAATTTTTTTTTCTCACAATCATTCTGTCCTCCTAACGGAAACCAGCTCTCCATGTACTGACTTCTTACTGACCCTATGTTTATACATAGTGGCCAATCTGAACAAACAGCTGCAGTGTAAAACATGGGGGAAAGAAAGAACAGCAGGTTGAGACTCTGAAGAGACTAAATGTTAAAAATATCATGGACAACGTCTCAGTCATAGATGTGCATCAACGAATACAAGCTATTTTTCTTTTTAACTTTGAACTAAATGTTACAGTTTACATATAGAATAATGTACCACATTAGGGAATTTTCTACATACAGTTAATCACTTATTGAAATTTATCCTGTACTAATCCTGATTTACATCCTGTATTATACTCCAGAGCTGCACTCACTATTCTGCTGGTGGAGTCACTGTGTACATACATGACATTACTTATCCTGTACTAATCCCGATTTACATCCTGTATTATACTCCAGAGCTGCACTCACTATTCTGCTGGTGGAGTCACTGTGTACATACATGACATTACTTATCCTGTACTGATCCTGAGTTATATCCTGTATTATACTCCAGAGCTGCACTCACTATTCTGCTGGTGGAGTCACTGTGTACATACATTACATTACTTATCCTGTACTGATCCTGAGTTATATCCTGTATTATTCTCCAGAGCTGCACTCACTATTCTGCTGGTGAAGTCACTGTGTACATACATTACATTACTTATCCTGTGCTGACCCTGAGTAACATCCTCTATTATACTCCAGAGCTGCACTCACTATTCTGCTGGTGAAGTCACTGTGTACATACATTACATTACTTATCCTGTACTGATCCTGAGTTACATCCTGTATTATACTCCAGAGCTGCACTCACTATTCTGCTGGTGGAATCACTGTGTACATACATTACTTATCCTGTACTGATCCTGAGTTATATCCTGTATTATACTCCAGAGCTGCACTCACTATTCTGCTGGTGAAGTCACTGTGTACATACATTACATTACTTATCCTGTACTGATCCTGAGTTACATCTTGTATTATACCCCAGAGCTGTACTCACTATTCTGCTGGTGGAGTCACTGTGTACATACATTACATTATTTATCCTGTACTGATCCTGAGTTACATCCTGTATTATACTCCAGAGCTGCACTCACTATTCTGCTGGTGGAGTCACTGTGTACATACATTACTTATCCTGTACTGATCCTGAGTTACATCCTGTATTATACTCCAGAGCTGCACTCACTATTCTGCTGGTGGAGTCACTGTATACATACATTACATTACTTATCCTGTACTGATCCTGAGTTATAGCCTGTATTATACTCCAGAGCTGCAGTCACTATTCTGCTGGTGCAGTCACTGTGTACATACATTACATTACTTATCCTGTACTGATCCTGAGTTATATCCCGTATTATACTCCAGAGCTGCACTCACTATTCTGCTGATTGTTATGGGAATCAGTGAGTAAGCTTGTGGCCAGATACTCGCTAACATCTTATCTTAATGCCTATAAAGCACAGGCCAGTTAAACATTCCTACATCAGATGCATGTTACAATGCCTGGTGTAAAGATGACTTCCCAGAGAGCAAATCACCAGAGCAAGCTATTTTCAGACACCGAACAAGCAAGGGATGCTGGGGAATTTCAGTTCTAAAGCTTGTATAATTTGTGACTGCAGTATTAGGGTACATTCAGACGTGGCAAAATTGCTGTTGAATTCCGCAGTGGAGTTTTGCAGCAGACGTTTTTTACATTTGTTTCTATAAATTTTTAGGAACCTTAGTTCAGACATTGTGGGAAATAACTGCGGACCATAGGCTGTGGTGCAGAATTTCCCCTCCGCAGCAGCTCATTATGTTGCGGAGAAGCCGCGGAATTTCACTGCGGATTTCAGCCTTTGCAATGCAAAAGCTGAAATCTGTGGCAAGTCCGCTGTGATATCTGCAACGTCTGAATTGCCTGTTAAATATGCAAATGTTGCTGCAGATTCGTTGCGTAATTGCTCCGAATCTGCAGCAACATTTTCAGCGGAAAAATTCTGCCACGTCTGAACATGGTCTTACAGTTTGCATATAGGAACATCCTGCAGCACTTTACAATCAGCGAGTATCTTTTAAACGTGTTGCTGGATCGCTGAAAGACCCTTTCTATCACATTCAGGGATTATCGGTGCGATGGGATTTCTTCGCCATCAAGAATGGTCACAGCTTTGAGATGTAGTGAAGTGGTTAATCAATATTGGCTCATGCAGTTACTTCTTACAAAACTGCACATGGTTAGGTGGATGTTAGGACACTTTCATAATTCCTTCACAAAACCCCTTTTAATTTCTAATTTTAATGCGTCCTTATGATTGTATCTCCAAAGCGTGCAAGAGGAAAGTACACACTTCAGTGAGACTCCGCACTCATTTCCTTTCATCTGCTTCCAACCAATGTTTATCAAAACAGCTTGCTAGTTTTTCATAGATTTTGGGTCCAGCCCTGGCACATTTAACATGAATCATATCATGTCTGTGATGTGATCAAATCTGTAAATGATCTCTAATATTAATCCATGGAAAAGAAATACATAACTGGAGTATTGTTTTTAGTCGTCTTACTTAGTATACAGCCATTTAGCAGGGCTCTGAGTATATGAAGCACCACTGACCCGAGATGGAAACTTTTTTTATTATATCACTCATTGGCACAAACCAGATTGTTGCAGGAACGCTCCGACTACTGAATTTGGGGGGGGGGGGACTCTCACTATAAAATAGTCCATTAGGCAATATTAGCTCAGCAGATTCTGCCAAGAAGGAGTAGGTAGACTGATGGACAACCTGGTGTTGGGACAGCCCCAGTTCTATTGCTGGGAATGTGTATTGGAGATGATTAACATTTTCTTCATGGCCATTAGTCGATGACTGCATTTAATTGTATTTATATGGAGGGATTATACATTGAATATGAAGGTGAATTTTAAAGGGCTTCTACGCTTTTTACAATCCTTTTTATTAGAAGGGAGTTTCGCTGATGAGACCTCCAATCCCCAGTGTTCAATTCTCCTGCAGCGCCACCACAGGAGGCATTAGGCATTGCATGATGTCTATCAAAATCAATTGGTCGTCTGTGTAATGCATGTATATACTGGGTATGAGACTCTATTTGCCGCTGCTCTCTGCTCTGGTTAATTGATGAGGGTCCTTAGCAGGGAAACCTGTAATATGAACTATTGTAATCTATAGTAGCTCTATAAGATGCTCTGATCAATTCTTTTATTATATTTCTATATTTTGCGTTTGTCCAATAAAAGGAACATCTTTATTCCACAATATACATTTCGTGGCAAATCTTTCCACAAGATTCTGCAGACCTCGCGCCCAAGTGACGCATTCACTGAAGATCTCTAACTTATTTGCATGACTTTATACTTTGAGAGCTAGCATTAGATTTATTTTCTATATTTATATCTGTTTATATAATTCATTATATATATATATTTGACACACATCATCAGAGAGAATAACCTGCAGATATTTTACTCCTTATTAGGGATGTCATCTCTTCATTCTGCATTTCACCCACATTAGGGAAAACAAACAATGAACAGAGCTGATAGATAGACAGATAAACAAAGAGATAGATAGATAGATAGATAGATAGATAGATAGATAGATAGATAGATAGATAGATAGATAGATAGATAGATAGATAGATAGATAGATAGATAGATAGATAGATAGATAAACAAAGAGATAGATAGATAGATAGATAGAGAGATAGATAGATAGATAGATAGATATGAGATAGATAGATAGATATGAGATAGATAGATAGATATGAGATAGATAGATATGAGATAGATAGATAGATAGATAGATAGATAGATAGATAGATAGATAGATAGATAGATAGATAGATAGATAGATAGATAGATAGATAGATATGAGATAGATATGAGATAGATATGAGATAGATAGATAGATAGATAGATAGATAGATAGGATAGATAGATAGATATGAGATAGATAGATAGATAGATATGAGATAGATATGAGATAGATATGAGATAGATAGATAGATAGATAGATAGATAGATAGATAGATAGATAGATAGATAGATAGATAGATAGATAGATAGATAGATAGATAGATAGATAGATAGACAGTAATGTACTGTATATGAGATGTGCACTCACCTTTTTGAGTTGTGCTAGAGGGTCGGCACAACTCGATCATCAAACAATAGGAGCCTTGGTGCTCCATGTATGAACAGTCTGCTAGCCCTCAGAGTGAACACTGGCGGCTGAGAAATTAGCGGAAGTCAATGTGGATGAAGTCCAAATTGGGGAGCAAAAAAAATTATCACTTCTGGTAGAAGGCGCTCCTGCACTTGTAGAATAAATTGAACTGGAATCCCAGTTGGGACAAAATATCAAATGAGAGAAAAAAAATAAAAAATTTTTTTTTAAATTATTATTTCTAAAAGACATACATGGTGGGACAATATATGTCATGAAATTGGGATAAAAGCTACGCGTTTCGAACCTGAACCAGGGTCTTCCTCAGGCTTGTAAAAAGAACAGATTCCAGTTGAATTTCTTCTACAAGTGCAGGAGTGCCTTCTACCAGAAGTGATCATTTTTGTTCTCCACAATAATGAAAAATAGGAGGGCTTTCCTATTATATATATAGTTAAAAAAAAAAATAAGCCTTCCCTCTCTCCCTATGGTGCCTGCAGATCTGAGCGCCGCTGCATGTAAAAATCCGTATATCCCCCCTCTCACTCTCTATGCAATGTACAGGACACCCATACATTACTCAGAAAGGGTCCCCACTGCTGGCTAGTCACATACTGACTGACAAAAAGTTAAACCTTATTATATATATGAAGGACATAGTAATATATTGCTGTTGTGCGAAGGTTTTTTTTTACTATCAAGTTTCCTGACAGCTTTAACTAGTTATTTCCAGACACTTTTTTTTTTTTTTAGCAACTCAGTTGATTCTGTGAAGAAATGTAAAATAACCAATAAATGAAATACACAATGGCCGCGGATCTAGAAGGACGGGAATGGGACTCTCCTGACCTTGTGGTTTTTATAGAGTCAATGTGCAATGCAGGAAGGATTACACCATGGATTGGAAAATGAGCTAGTTACTGCTGAAAACAGAATTTCTAAAAACATTTCAGATTTTCTGTAATGACAGAAGTAAAGTTTTAAACATGTGCAGCGTGAGCTCAGGGCCTGGCGGCAGGAACGAAGATACAGGCACAGAGAATAAGAATCAGTATAATCAGAGCAATAGACATAAAACCTATCAAATCCGGTCCCATCTTTAATAGGAAGCCAAGAGCGCAAAACTTTCCCCCCCAAACCAATAAACGATCCTTATATTGTTATAAACATGGATCCGCTTCATAATAACCATCCCATGTACTCACAGATAAATCCGAACAAATGACAGTGACATTCCTTTAATCCAGTGTCCAATTTAGAAATTCTGCTAATTCGACATTTGTTTCTAGCGCAGAACTGACTGGTTCTCCTGAATTTCACAAGACTGAGCAGACAGCACCAAAAAACAAGAATCAAATTGTTCATAGCAGATTTTATTTTGGGTTGTCTTCCTCTCTACCCATAGAAAGAACATTTTATTTACTTTTCTATTCCCATCCAACGATCCAGAATATTTGAGAATTCAGCACCTGTCGGGGCCCATTAATGCCGGATTAAAGGAATTTGATATTTTTTTTCCTGCGCATGTGTTGTAGATAATAGGTACTCAAGCTTCAGATACATTTTAGGGACACATGAAATGATTTGGTTATCATTATGGAGGGTCATTGTCACACTTGTACGGATGTAATATCATTCAGTCTGTGGCCAACTTCACTAAGTTCCCAGTCATACGGTCTAGTCCACCTTCTCCCATTGATGGTTCTATACAAACTATTAGAATAATTAAAGGGAATACAGTATTATTTTAATTTAAGTTAATTATTCTAAAAACCATAGAAATTTAGTTGCAGAACATTATATACGGATGACATAGTTATCCTACATGGAGCACTTAATATAAGTGATTAATTATATCTGTTAATGATAACTATTGCCATGTCATCCGAGAAGATGTAATTTTAGTCAATTAAACCACGCTTTATGGATGTCTGTGTAAAGGGAAAAATACAAGGAGATCCGAGGCATCCATGTAAATAATATAATGTGACAAAACCTCACAAACCGCCAGCTAGCTTTTAATGTGACTGCGAGTTGATAAAGTCACTAATCTGCCTCAGTCATTAGACACAGGACACAGCATGATTTACAGACGCACTTTAACTTGTGTGATATGGGTTTGTTAGCGCATTACTGGGATGAAAAGAACGTGTTGTAATCAGAGTTTACTCTTTTTAGAAACACGCCGGAGATCAGACTATAAATCACAATCTCAGATATTTTTTCTACAGGAAGGTTGTAGTACCTGATCTAACCAACAGGGGAGAAATTAAAGTCTTGGCTACCTCTACGTTCATTTATCCTACCACTTGGCTAAGGAGCAACATGTATCACTTGGGGGCCCCTGCCTGTCGGACCTTAGTCATTGCCAGATGAAGATACTTGTGTGCCCCATTGACACCAGACATGTAAAGAGCATTACTGAAATTAAGTAGATGTAACATTGAAGTGATTTAGTAAATCAGGGCTCCAATATCTTCGATATTCTAATACTCCGTGTGGTTTAACACCATCTATATTATTCGATGCAAATATTTAGGGCCTCTGCCCTATACACAGGTGTGAAATAATTATGATCTGTAGACACCTCTAGGGCTAGGTTCACACCACAATTGGCTATCCCGTTGAAACGTCCCTTTGATTTTTTTATTTTATTTGCAAACAAATTCTGTACATGATCCATAGGTTTACAATAGGTGCCTCGGTCATGTTTTAAAGTGCCCGTTGGCCTCCATTTGACATGTTTCTGTCAGGATCCTGTACTTTAACTGGACACAGAGACTGTAATTTTGCCGTCCTGTTGAACAATGACAGACCTGCTTTTTTTTTACAATGCAAGTCTATGGCAACATGGTGCTACAGCCAAAGCATCCCGTGGCACCATCCGTTTTGGTGTATTTATTTTCCTTTCATTTAAGGCCGTGTTTACATTTGTGTTAGAGGTTCTGTTGGAAGTCTTCATAGAAGATTAGGTAGAAAATGACAAAAAAAATAACGCCGCTTTTTTTCCGGTAAAGTGACCAGACAATGCCATATACCCAACGGACCCCTTTACACCTCTTGCACACGACCAAGTTCGGCCTGTGAAAAACTGTTGGTGTGTTGGTCGCATTTCCTGGCCCGACCGCGGTGCAGGTGAATGGGTTTCCTGGCATCATAGACATTTATGATGCTAGGAGTCCCTGCCTCCCCGCGGAAATGTTGTTCCGTACTGTATCACGATGTTCAGTATGGAACAGCAGTTCCGTAGGGAGGCATAAAATGTCTATGATCACAGCAGTCCCGTTCACCTGTACCGCGGTCAGGCCGGGAAATGCAGCCGCCACACGGACCATTTTTCATGGCCCGAACTCGGTCGTGTGCAAGAGGTGATAAAAATCAATGAGGTCCATCAGGCACTGTTGGTGTTCATCATGTGGCAGCTCATTTGAATTCTGTTTTTCTGCTCCTAGAAAACGGAATTTATAGCGCAGATGTAATGGTGGGGGGGGTAGGGAAACGGACAAGTGAGCCCTAATCTACCCGCCACTCTGTCCCTGCCTACTTGCAACGACCCGCCCTAGGCGACGGGGTACAACTGGGCGGCGGTCCCTGCGCTCAGTAAGTGCATGACAAACACGACAAACAAACAAGGGAATACAAGCAAGGGAAATGGGCAGTTGCTCGCGGAAACACCGTGAGCAACAGAGTAGTGAACGAGCCGAGTCAAGCCAGGAGAGTGCGAGGTACAAAGCGAAAAGCAGAAGAGTAGTCGGTAAGCCGGGGTCTGTATGGAGCAGGATCAAAAAGTAGCAGGAGCTGTAGCTGGGCCAGGAAACCTCAAGGAAAGAATTCACAAGCACAGATGGACAGGAAGAGCAGGCTTAAATAGACCGAGGGCGGGAGCTAGCTGAGTCTGGCCAGGTTGCGATAGGCTCTCCCACTCCTAAGCCTGCCAGCCTGAGTGGAGGAAGCTGGTGTCTGTCTCAGGGATGTACACTCAGGTGTTGACTGATTAATTCTGGGAGTTAACCCCGAAGCAGTGCCTGGCAGATCCTTTACAGTACCCCCCCTTTTATGAGGGGCCACCGGACCCTTTCTAAGTGGACCTGGCTTACTGGGGAAACGCAGGTGGAACCTCCTGACCAGTACCCCAGCGTGAACATCCCGGGCGGGTACCCAAGTCCTCTCCTCGGGCCCGTATCCTCTCCAATGGACCAGGTACTGGAGGGAGCCTTGGACCATCTTGCTGTCCACGATCCTGGCCACCTCAAATTCCACCCCCTCAGGGGTGAGGACGGGAACAGGAGGTTTCCTCGAGGGGGCCAAGGACGGGGAGCAGCGTTTCAGGAGGGAGGCATGAAACACGTTGTGTATACGAAAAGACGGGGGTAACTCCAGCCGGAAAGAGACAGGACTGAGGACCTCAATGACCTTATACGGCCCAATAAACCGGGGAGCAAACTTTTTGGACGGAACCTTGAGACGCAAGTTCCTGGATGACAACCACACCAGATCCCCGACCACAAACAGGGGGTTAGCAGAACGTCTTCTATCGGCCTGAGCCTTCTGTATGCTCTGGGACGCCTCTAGGTTCTTCTGAACCTGGGCCCAGACTGTGCACAGATCCCGATGAACGACCTCCACCTCGGGATTGTTGGAACAACCAGGTGAAACGGAGGAGAACCGTGGATTAAACCCAAAATTACAGAAAAAGGGAGAGACCCCTGACGAGTTACTGACCCGGTTATTAAGGGAAAATTCGGCGAGGGGAATGAAAGAAACCCAATCAAATTGACAGTCAGAGACAAAACATCTTAAGTATTGTTCTAGAGACTGATTAGTCCTCTCCGTTTGGCCATTGGTTTCGGGATGGAAAGCAGAGGAGAAGGACAGATCAATCCCCAACTTATTACAGAAGGCTCTCCAAAACAATGAAACAAATTGTACCCCTCTGTCAGAAACAATATTGACGGGGACCCCATGGAGACGCAGGATGTGTTTGATAAACAAGGTAGCCAACGTCTTGGCGTTGGGTAGTTTCTTGAGGGGCACAAAGTGGCACATTTTACTGAAGCGGTCTACCACCACCCACACCACCGACTTGCCTTGGGATGGAGGCAAATCGGTGATAAAATCCATGGAGATATGTGTCCAAGGTCTCTGGGGAATGGGCAACGAACGCAGTAAGCCCGCTGGTCGGGACCTGGGAGTCTTGGACCTGGCACAAACCTCACAGGCGGCGACGTAGGCCTTAACGTCTTTAGGCAAACCAGGCCACCAATATTTTCTGGTAATGAGGTGTTTGGTACCCAGGATGCCTGGATGGCCAGATAGTGCGGAGTCGTGATTTTCCCTAAGTACCCTTAGCCGGAATTGCAGGGGAACAAACAGCTTGTTCTCAGGAAGGTTCCCAGGAGCTGAACCTTGATCAGCAGCAATTTCAGAGACTAAATCGGACTCGATAGAGGAAATGACTATACCTGGAGGCAAAATACAAACAGGATCTTCCTCCGAAGGAGGGCTGGCCATGAAGCTACGCGACAGTGCATCCGCCTTAATATTTTTAGACCCGGCCCTATAGGTAACCAAAAAATTGAATCTGGTAAAAAACAACGCCCATCGAGCTTGTCTCGGGTTTAGCCTCCGGGCAGATTCTAGGAAAACCAGATTCTTGTGGTCGGTAAGGACCGTTACCTGGTGCCTAGCCCCCTCCAGGAAGTGGCGCCACTCTTCAAATGCCCATTTAATGGCTAAAAGTTCGCGGTTGCCAATATCATAGTTACACTCCGTGGGCGAAAACTTCCTAGAAAAGTAAGCACAGGGGCGGAGATGGGTGAGGGAGCTGGTACCCTGGGACAAGACGGCCCCCACTCCCACCTCGGACGCGTCAACCTCCACAATAAATGGCTCCCTTTGGTTGGGCTGAACCAGCACGGGGGCCGAGATAAAGCACTTCTTGAGGGTCTCAAAAGCCTGGACGGCCTCAGGGGGCCAATGGAGGACATCAGCACCCTTGCGAGTGAGGTCCGTAAGAGGCTTAGCGACGACCGAGAAGTTAGCAATAAATCTCCTGTAATAGTTAGCGAACCCCAAAAAACACTGTAGCGCTTTCAGGGAGGCAGGTTGGACCCATTCAGCCACAGCCTGAACCTTGGCAGGGTCCATGCGGAAATCATGAGGAGTGAGGATTTGACCTAAAAATGGTATCTCCTGTACCCCAAATACACATTTTTCGATTTTGGCAAACAGTTTGTTTTCTCGAAGGACCTGGAGCACTTTCCTGACATGCTCTATGTGGGAGGACCAGTCCCTGGAAAACACCAATATGTCATCAAGGTACACTACAAGAAATATCCCCAGGTAATTTCTCAAAATCTCATTTATGAAGTTCTGGAAGACCGCAGGGGCATTGCACAACCCAAAGGGCATGACGAGGTATTCGAAATGGCCTTCGGGCGTGTTAAACGCAGTCTTCCACTCATCCCCCTCTTTGATGCGAATAAGGTTATACGCCCCCCGTAGGTCCAATTTAGAGAACCATTGGGCCCCCTGAACCTGATTAAAGAGATCAGGAATCAAAGGAAGGGGATACTGGTTCCTTACCGTGACCTTATTCAGGCCACGGTAGTCAATGCATGGCCTAAGACCCCCATCCTTCTTCCCTACGAAGAAGAAGCCAGCACCTACCGGAGAAGAAGAGGGACGAATGTAACCCTTGGCCAGGGATTCCTGGATATACTCCCTCATGGCTTCACGTTCGGGACAAGAAAGGTTAAATATCCTACCCTTAGGAAGCTTAGCTCCTGGTACCAATTCGATAGCGCAATCGTATTCTCTATGAGGCGGTAATACTTCGGAGGCCTCTTTAGAGAAAACATCAGCGAAGTCCTGAACAAACTCGGGTAGCGTATTCACCTCCTTAGGGGGAGAAATAGAATTAACAGAAAAACATGACGTACAACATTCATTACCCCATTTGGTTAGCTCCCCAGTATTCCAGTCAAACGTAGGATTATGCAACTGCAACCAGGGAAGACCTAGAACCAAATCGTACGATAATCCCTGCATCAATAGTACAGAGCATTGCTCCAAATGCATGGAGCCAACAAGGAGTTCAAAAACAGGGGTATGCTGTGTAAAATAACCATTAGCAAGAGGAGTGGAGTCGATACCCACTACCGGAACAGGTTTAGGCAAATCAATCAGAGGCATAGCGAGAGACATAGCAAATTCCACAGACATGATATTAGTAGAGGACCCTGAATCCACGAAGGCACTGCCGGTAGCAGACCTACCACCAAAAGAGACCTGAAAGGGAAGCAATATCTTAGTACGTTTCATATTTACGGGAAATACCTGTGCGCCCAAGTGACCTCCCCGATGATCACTTAGACGCGGGAGCACTCTGACAGCATTCTTACGCTTGGGACAGTTGTTTACTTGATGCTTGACATCCCCACAGTAGAAGCAGAGACCATTCTTCCTGCGGAATTCTCTACGTTGTTGAGGGGACACGGAGGCCCCGAGTTGCATAGGTATTTCTGAGTCTTTAGGGGAGAAACGAAGCAACGGGACTTCGGGAGGCATCATGGGGGAGTCGGAGGAAAAAACACATAAACGTTCACGTTGTCGTTCCCTGAGACGTCGGTCAAGTCGTACCACTAAAGCCATAACCTGGTCTAAGGAGTCAGAAGAGGGATAACTAACTAGCAGGTCTTTCAGGGCATTCGACAGACCCAACCTAAACTGGCACCTTAAGGCAGGGTCATTCCACCGAGAAGCTACGCACCACTTCCTAAAGTCAGAGCAATACTCCTCAACAGGTCTCTTACCCTGACGTAAGGTCACCAGCTGACTCTCGGCAAAGGCAGTTCTGTCAGTCTCGTCATAAATAAGTCCGAGGGCAGAAAAGAAACAATCAACGGAGGAAAGTTCAGGGGCGCCAGGAGCCAAGGAGAAGGCCCACTCTTGGGGCCCTTCCTGGAGCCGGGACATAATTATACCCACCCGCTGGCTCTCAGAACCTGAGGAGTGAGGCTTTAAGCGAAAGTAAAGCCTACAACTCTCCCGAAAGGAGAGAAAAGCCCTCCGGTCACCTGAGAACCGGTCGGGCAACTTGAGGTGGGGTTCAAGGGGTGCGGTGAGGGGAACTACCAAGGTAGCATCAGGCTGGTTGACCCTCTGAGCCAGGGCCTGGACCTGTAGGGAGAGACCCTGCATTTGCTGAGCCAGGGTTTCACGGGGTTCCATAATGGTGTCAGGGACCAGGGTAGACTAGGTATACGGCTTGTGAATTTGTAATGGTGGGGGGGGTAGGGAAACGGACAAGTGAGCCCTAATCTACCCGCCACTCTGTCCCTGCCTACTTGCAACGACCCGCCCTAGGCGACGGGGTACAACTGGGCGGCGGTCCCTGCGCTCAGTAAGTGCATGACAAACACGACAAACAAACAAGGGAATACAAGCAAGGGAAATGGGCAGTTGCTCGCGGAAACACCGTGAGCAACAGAGTAGTGAACGAGCCGAGTCAAGCCAGGAGAGTGCGAGGTACAAAGCGAAAAGCAGAAGAGTAGTCGGTAAGCCGGGGTCTGTATGGAGCAGGATCAAAAAGTAGCAGGAGCTGTAGCTGGGCCAGGAAACCTCAAGGAAAGAATTCACAAGCACAGATGGACAGGAAGAGCAGGCTTAAATAGACCGAGGGCGGGAGCTAGCTGAGTCTGGCCAGGTTGCGATAGGCTCTCCCACTCCTAAGCCTGCCAGCCTGAGTGGAGGAAGCTGGTGTCTGTCTCAGGGATGTACACTCAGGTGTTGACTGATTAATTCTGGGAGTTAACCCCGAAGCAGTGCCTGGCAGATCCTTTACAGCAGATGTGAACAAAGTCTTAATTATCATCTTTCAAATAACAAACAAAAATAAAAAGGATCCATTTAGAAACTGATGCAACAGATCCATTAAAAAAAAAAAAAAAACCTCACTGTTGTGCTTAAAAAGCTTCCTGTTATTTGCTGTAAAAAAAATTAGGACTTTTCATCAGGATGCAAAAACGTGGTGTGAACCTAGTCTAACTGCTGAAAGCCACAGTATCCATGTCGTGTGTAGTAACTCAGTCACTGGATTTATTTTACCAAAGAGATTAGGAAATTGCATAAATATAAATTCACTGATATTTATTGCAATCATTCCCTTTAGCTGCTACATCATTTTCATACTGAAATTCTTACGGCACATTAAACTCGATGTCCCCAAAGATGTTTCAACTTAAAGAGGCTCTGTCACCACATTATAAGTGCCTGCTCTGCTGTAAGTACCACAGAAATGTTACTGAAGTGTCAGGATTGTGAATAGACATCCCGTCCTGGCTGGAAGGAATGTCTATTCACTGTCTAAACATCGGAAGATGCCAACAACTATGACGCCACGTGTGACTACTGAGCAACTGGTTGGAGAACATTGATCTGTAGAATGAGGATCATTCACACATTGCAGGCTGCCACAAGCCTGCATTCTGCTAATACTCCTCCTGTTATTATTAGAAACGCTCCCACAAGGAACACTTCAGACTATAAAATCATAACATGAAGTTAGGGGCTTAGCAATTACCTTACATTTCCTCAAATTTTTTTGGATAAAATTGTATTACAATTTCCATGTCCTTGAAAAGACCTTAAGGGTATGTTCACACGGCAACGCCAATTATGTCTGAAATTACGGAGCTGTTTTGAGGCGAAAATAGCTCCTGAATTTTTTCACGGCGTCTTTTACGGACGTAATTGGAGCTGGTTTTCATTGGAGTCAATGAAAAACGGCTCCAATTACGTCCCAAGAAGTGACATGCACTTCTTTGAGGCGGGCGTCTTTTTACGCGCTGTCTTTTGAATTCAATGGGCAGATGTTTGCAGACGGTTTGGAGCCGTTTTTTTCGGGCGTAATTCGAGGCATAAAACACCTGAATTATGTCCGTAAATAGGGCGTGTGAACATACCCTTATAGTGACACAGGGGTGAAAAAAATGACTGCAGATTTTAGGAGCCTGTCAGAGCACTCAAGGAGTCAGGCAATAAGAGGTTCCATAGGCATCGATAGTTTGCTGATTTCTAGGTGCATTGGCCAGCCCGGTAATAATGTGTGTAGTATTATATATTCCTCTTACAATCTGTATTATTAATATTGTAAAGCTGATAAAAAAAAAGAGCAGAATAGAAACAACAGCACGTTTCTTTCTGCAATGTATCTTATAAGAACTTGTTTCTTCAATGATCAGATTGTATCAATCAGCTCTGTTCTCTCGGCGCGCTCGGTTACATTGTTGCTTTGTCACAAGTGACGTCTGAATAGACCTGTGGCCGTTCCCTTCTTGTAAATAATTTATCATATAGAGAAATACATAAAAATCATGGGCTCGAGACGCCTAAACGCTCCAGGCTCTGCTTCCTTTATGAGGAATTCCTGCAGTGCTCAGCTCCATATTTACTGCTGCAATGTACAAACAGCAGGGGAAGGAGATTTACAACTAGAGAGATCTCCACATGGAACGTTTATGTACGAGGCTGCTGTTGGTTCTGAGCTTTTTTTGCTTTCGATACGTGAATTTGTTGCTTTTTTGTCCCATCTCTAGAACTGTGTTCACGGACGGCTCTTTGTAGAGTTTTCCTGAAATTCAGAAAAGTACTAACACCTTTGTATAAATGTGGTAGGAGGTGACGTGGGAGTATTTGTGTCCTGGTGGAGAGGCAGGTAATCTGCTGGATGATTAGGAGTTGACCGGATTAGAGCGGCATTGTCTGTCTGTCGTAATGTCCAGGTGTACGGAGATACAGTTACAGACAGAGGGTGGGATATACTGAAGACAGGCGGTGGGGTGGACTGGACCAAACTGAGGAGGAATGTAACCAGCTGAAAAAAAGAATAGAATTTGACATTTTACAAAATATGGAAATAACAAATAATTTTCTTTGCGAAACACCAAATTCTATGTTGCATTAATAAGGTCAGTAATGACCACAGACACATGACCGCTGAGAAAACGGTTCTTATGGACATAACAATAGAGGATTCCTATATTTTGTTTCACTTTCATTGCTACATAAGCTTTATCAATAGCTGTAGTGTTATCGATATAGGAAAATCTGCTCTTTATTATTATTAGTATTAGTATCATTTATATATGAAACAGCAGACGATGGTAAAAGAGGGTAAATACAGACCAAATTTACCATAGATGAGGAGGAGAGAGCCTTGTCCAAGTGAGCTTACAATCTAAGGACAAGAGAAATAAAATGGATATATAATGTCTTCTCATATTTAACAAAAATTGTGGTTTCAAGTCCTTAGATTGTAGGATAAATAACGTCATGTTCTATAAAATACAAAGATAATGTCAATTAACATGTTGAAGAGGTTCAATGCTAAATATATTAATAATATATTATGCGGTATATATCAATATAATTAATGCTGCTGTAAGAAACCTGCCTCTTCTCTGCCCTCAGTTTAGTGGCAAGTCTGCCTTGAACTAAAGACCTGAGTCATCTGAGACAGACTGGTTACTAGGGACTCGCTGCCTGACTACCGCATTAAAAGGCAGGTTGTTATAATGTATCCCTGGCAACCAGACTGTCAGACAAGACTTATCTGTACAGCTCAACGCAGGATCGTCCCTGTGCTGCCAACAGAGGACGGCAAAAGTAGTGTGGCAGCAGACAAGTCACTCATTATCTATCTCAGGCGGCATTATTAATAATATTAATACATATTGGCAAATGTTCCTTTAGGCTTTCCATTAGAATCGGGTGTAGAGCCGCGATGCAGAAACATTCTGTCCTATGGGCAATAAGGGGTCATACATGTCCAGGACATTTCCTACTGAGATCTAAAGGTTAAGTTTGATTGTTTTTCTGGAAGATGCAATCGTGAAGAAAACTTTAAATTATTATTCTGGATCACAACGGTTGTAAGTAACAGGAGCTTTCTATAGACAATTCTGGAAACGACATTTATATGGTTATTATACAGTGGACTTTGACTATTTGCAGTCATGTGATCCACGTTCCTCCAGAAGGTCCCATCTTGTTGTTGGGTCTTCAGGCTTCCCAATGAAGTCTTCAGGTTTTCGGTAGTGGCCTCCGTTTTGTGGGTACTCGGCTTTTCTGATCAGAATTGTCTTCACATATCACCTGGGTTTTCTAATAAGTGCCAACTAAGGCCCCATGCACACGTCTGTAAAAAACCTCAGTTTTTGCGGACCGCAATTCCAAAAACGGACCCATTCACTTCCATTGAACACGGACACCTTTCCGTATCGCTACGGATGGGTGTCCGTGCCGTAGAAATGTTCCGAAAATTATGGAACATGTCGGTTCTTTTGCATTTTGCGGGCCGTGCTCCCATACTTTGTATGGGAGCACGGCCCGAAAATCCGGGTGGCAGCCGGCCATGCCCGCAATCGGCCGTGTGCATGGGGCCTAAGACAAGATTTCATGGAGATCCATTGCTTGAGAAGGTTTTGCTTGAGTTGGTCATGTATCCAGTTGGTTTTCTGCTCATGTGTGAAGTCATTACTGTATGTCTGTGGCTTGTTCTATCACACAGACATCTTATTCCAGGGAAGATTACATTTTCTGCATTTATCCCTTAGACAATAATACCCGTTGTGGATTTGAATTCAGTTTATTTACAAACCAGTGATATAGATTGCAATGGCAAATAGATGACACCCTAGGATTCCTTGTGCCAGCGGCTTGTGCATACATGACTGTGCTGCTTAGCTGTCGATTTTGGCGCTGCCCATTAGTCATTGTCACTCCACAACTATGTAATCAGAAGTATGAAGAAGAGTCCACCGTTCCTTGTATCTCCAATCTCTGCACAGCAAAGGACGTCAGTAAATAGTTTATCGTATTGTAGAGCGTGAAACCCACAACACCTGTAGTAACTTGTACACCTCCACATAAACGGCTTATGCCAGAGTAAGCACCGAGAGCGGCCACACAATGCACATTCATCTGCTGCTAAAGGAAAGGGAATCTTCTGTCTCCTCCTCGAGGTTCAGGCTGGTACAAAACACGTTTGTCTACTTGTAAAGTCATTATCTCACCTGCAAGAACAATTTGTTTACCAGTAACCAAGAAGAATTACGCTGCAGACAAGTCCATTCCTGAGATCATCCTCTGCTGCCTCGACTCCATCGTTCTGCTCTTTACCTATAATAATTTATATATATATGATCATGGACGCTACATGGTAGTAAAATGTAATGACTACATTAGAACATTATATAATAATATAATGAACACCCGAAGTTGCATCTTCTCCTCTTGGATCAGTTCTCTGGGTTCTCTGATTTTGGGTGATTTAATGACTTTAGGTACATTGGGGCATCTCACTGCCCTTAGTAACATCTGCAGGATTGTTTTTATCTCCATCACATTTCAGATGCTGGAAAACAAAATGTAGGATGATCTGCCCTGGAATGTTTTATTAAAGACAATGTAAATTCCAGAAAAGAACTGGTCAGGCCTGACTGTGTAAAAAGACCATCACATCTTGCATGTTTGAAGCCTCGACGGCCTGTTTAATAGGGATAAAGTTACAAACTAGTAATTAATCTTTATGGCAGCGAAAAGACAATATAATCTCATCCAATCATCCATCATTAAAGATTTATTTCCACCAGAATAAAACCCATCTTTCCTAGAGTCCTGAACAGCAACTCTGCCTAGTTTTACAGCAGTACGGTAGCAGAGGTTGTATCACTATATAACTAGGTAAACAACACAAAAGTTTGAACAGCACATTCCAACAAAACTTTTTTACAGGTGCAAGAACGCCAGTGACTGCAAATTTATACAGCACACAAAAAAATGGCGGCAGCACACTGTGAACACTAATGTCACCTAAGCCACTTAATATAAATAAATCTGCATTACTGCTAAATCTACTTACAATAGGGAGGTTCTTAACGCCCATTTTGATCAAATTGTGTGAGCCCACCTGCCACGACAAGGTGTCCTCCTTCATATATGTGGGGTCAGTGACTGCCTCCATTTTTGATCCTGCACTCCTCCTATTCTGCCCTGGGTGATTTTAATTAGTTTAATGCTGGTTCCTACCATCCCCAAGTATATGTAGGTTTAGTCCCAGTTCTGGGTGTATGTGCAGCGTAGGTTCCCACCTCATAGAGGTCGCCTTGTCGTGTCAGGTGGGGTCACACAGTTTGATCAAAATGTGCGCTAAGAACCTCCCTATTGTAAGTAGTTTCAGCAGTAATGCAGATTTATTTATATTTAGCGGCTTAGGTGGCATTAGTGTTCGCAGTGTGCTGTCGCCATTTTTTTTGTGTGCTATATAACTAAGTAGATATGCCCATCAGGGCTCTAGAAAAGCTGGATAGGAACCCCTGTGGCGGCCATATTGATTGTAACCCATCTCTCAATATTCATCAGTTCTAAACGTATTTTCAAGTTTTAGTTTTGTGGCCGTGTAATTGCAGCTCGTTAGTTATTGGACATGTTCTAGAGGGTCACTCTTACGGGTAAAGTGAGGGTTCTTGGCCTGCAGGTCATGACCTAGTCATTTTACAGTCCCTTTAATGTGAATAAGAACAATAAAAGTCCCAGCCACTACTTTCTGTACTTTGATAAGAAAGCCCAAAGGTTAGAGATGCCCGACTGTGAAATAATTATAGCCAGAGACTGGATGGGGACCGTGAACTGAAATCAGTGGCAAACGTGTGACCTTGTGTCACTGTAATTTTCAGCGTGGCAGCAGAGACAGACTGTAAGCTCTTCAGGGCAAGAATCGCTGTGTTTGGACTGTAGGTGTGAATAGAGATCTGTCACAACTCTGTACACGGACCTGATTTATAAATCTTCTCGGACAAGTCACTGGCATAGTAATAGAACGTGAACAATCTGACACAATGATAGTTGGAGTAAAACTTGGTTTGTTATTAACTACATTCCAGGATAAGGGTCTGTTCACATCAGCGTTTGCCTTCCGTTTATCTGTTCCATCAGAGGAAGAGATGAATGGAAAGACAAACGGAAAGTATATTTTCCGTTTGCAATACCATTGATTTCAATGGTATTTTTTGTTTGTTTGTTTCAGTCTGCGTCCGTTCCGCTAGGTTTGCTGTTCTTTTTTTTTAGGAAACAATAGCGTAATGTGCTGTGCGGTTTCAGAAAAAACAAACGGAAACTAACGCAAACTAAAAACCAAAAAATTACCATTGAACTCAATGGTATTGCAAACGGAAACAATACTTTCCGTTTATCTTTCCGTTCATTTCTTCCTCTGACGGAACAGATAAACTGAAAGCCCAAACCGAAGGCAAACACTTCCACCCTAAAATTGTCCTATTTGTTTTCGTGTTTAGTTCTTGTTGTTTTGGGCCTTTTCTACACTATAATATCCAATGTCACATCCTACAAATTGTATCGTGATAAAATAAATGTGCATTAGAAAGGTCAAGTGATAACTATTGTGAACTTTGGTTGCAAACATTATAGATTTTACTGGTCGAAGAGGAGAAACAAGGACCGCTCATCCGCAATATTAATCAATGAACATGAACAGGAGGTTCCTAGTTAACATTTTGATCGATTATTGATTTTACCTTAGATTTGAACATGAAAATAAATGTGGTGTTTGCCACGACCGACATATTTATCAAGTCTCCCCGCCACGTTTTAAGGCATGAGCAACATTTGTGTCTGAAAGAGGAGGCTGACTTTCTGATTTACAAGCGAAAATGTGCGCCATTAAGATCAACACATTGCAGCAGAGTTATAAAAACTAGTGCAAGAGAAGAGTAGTTACAGATTGTAAAATTCAGTCCATTGCTATAGGAACACAACCATCGTGGGACCAATCCTGACACATGAGACATACACGTGTACTAGTCATCGAGTCCTATCTCAATGCATTCATAAATATTAGGTTTAGAGGGCGTCTGCCAAGAGAAACAGGCATAAATGGGCGCTAGGCCCGATGCACACGACCGTATTTTTAATACATCTTTAAATACGGATCCGTAAATCATTCCCATATACGGAAGGGTGTCAGTCAATACGGTTCGTAGTTCATCCATATTTATGGATCTGCAAAAAAACAGGGAGGGATCTTGGGTAATCCCCTCGCATAGCAATGCTTCCATAATTACGAACGGCTACAGATCCACATCCGAAGCCGTCTGTAATTATAGAAGCGCCCATAGACTTCTATGGGGAGTCCGTGCCGTAATTACGGACAAAAAAAAGAAATTACAGTCCGTTATTACTGATGAAAAATACGGCCGTGTGCATGGGACCTAAAAGTGAGTACTGTATACTATGCCCAGCACACAGCTGAAAAGGACATTGGGGAGGAGCATTGTGAGCCGATACCTGTCAGGTGGCTACTGCCAGCCAATCAGCATGTCCAGGACACACATGACCCTCCTCACAATGCTTCTCCCCAATGTCCTTTTCAGATGGAAGCCAGGCAGTATACTTTGGGAGCTAGACAATGGGATCTCTTGGTGCCACTATTTTACCCCTTTATAAAGTGGTTGCTTGTCATGACAATCGCGCTTTGAGCGAAGCCTTTATTATAAAGCCAGGCTACCATATATACAGAGCCATGTGAGGGCTTCTGGGAAAGAAGATTTGGATTGACTATGACAACACATTGTGCTACTCTGTGGTTTTGTTGTACAATAGGTTTGGTTGTAGAAGGGTCGCATTATTTAACCCAATTTCAGTGACGGCCATTCCGCACGGCGCAGAACAATAAGGCAGTCATTGATTTACACCGCTCATGTCTCTGCCTTGTGACCCTAAACAGCGGCACACAGGAGAGAACAGCAGCAAATGTCATGAGACAAGATACTGGATTGCTAGAATATAGTGTCAAGAATATAGCACCATGAAGGGAAGGCAGCATTTGTCTTATTGTTAAAGTTGTATTATAAGTTTTTATGTAGTATTTTTGTTAATGACTTGATTTCATCTATTGCAGAGATCTGTCCTTGATGCAAACCCAAGCCATGAACCATGAAAGGAAACCCGGGATGAGGTGAGTCATTGTGGCTGCGTCTGGGGTTGTCATGTCCTTTAATTCTCATTAATTACAGGTCCACGTAACACAACAAGCTCAGCTCTGTGACGATACTGTCACCTGGTGGACAAAGGTGGTTCTATCGTCTCCTGACAAGGGAGCTGAACCAAAGACTGGACGCCAAGGAGGTTATCACAGCGGTCTCTTCATGTAATTCATCCCTTCGCTAAGATTGATTTATTCCATTTTATACTATTTATTAGGAAGCAGTGACAATATGGTAATATGAGATACAAAAGAAGCAATTACACATGAAGAGTCTAATCTGTCATGAAACCTGGTGTGAATGTTCAATGTCAAATATCAGAGGCAAAGCTTCTCGGGGGGAGGGAGATACTAAGTCACTGGAAGGCCTCTTCTCTCGGCTAACCAAGGAATAAGGAGCAGGGTACTCCGGAGAATTCGAGAACTTAGTATTTGGGCATCACACCGCGGTCTCCCACATGACAGGAGGATGCTCACCAGTATAAACTGAGGAAGAACCTGCAAAAATACTAGCTAATATTCATCTCAGGGTAGGTTCACACGGGCTATTTTCAGCCATATTTTTTGGGCCGTAAACATCCCGAAAAAAGGCTGATAAATCGGAAGCAGAACGCCTACAATCATCTGCCCATTGATTTCAATGGGAAATACGGCGTTCTGTTCCGACGGGGCATTTTTTTAGGCCTCATTTTCGAATAACGGCACATAAAAAGACGCCTGCGAAAAAGAAGTGCATGTCATTTCTTGAGCCGTTTCTCATTGACTCAATAGAAAAAACGCTCGAAAAACAGACGTAAAAAAGCCGCAAAACACACTAGTTACTTAAAAAAACAGCTGAAAATCAGGAGCGGTTATCCCATGAAAACATCTCCTTATTTTCAGCCGTTTTTTGTTAAGCGTGTGAACAGAGCCTTAGAGAGCGACTCCAGTCAGATAGGAACATGCGCCTGTATTCTTACCCAATGGCGACAGGGACATCCTATTTTATGAAGCACAAATGTGCTCAAAGCAGTTATCACTTTCCATATCACTCATATACAGCACATTGCTCAGCAGGGGGTGACACTGAGCACAGGACAAGCAAAATCTTTTCCCCATACGGAGGCATGATGAGAGGGACATATAGAATAAAGGAAGATTTAACTAATCCTTTTTTATAAAATGTATTTACTGGACCGAAACCTTAATATCAGCAGTGACTAGAATTACGCTTGATTTTCTCATTTTACTCACCTACTTTCCATAATAGATTTTTATTTCACTCTCATAAGACTGATCCACCATCTCCAAGGCTCCCTCTCATCCATTTGAATCCATAATCTATACATATATCACTATATTCCCTACATCACACTATTATTTAAGGAATATTCTGATCTTTCACAGTAATGGCATATCCAGGGAGTACGCCATACATGACATGACTAATAGGTGCGGGTGCCGTCTATGTGAAGAACGGGGGCACTGCGACCACTTTGCGGATAAGAAGTATGCCGGCCGCAATTCTCAAATCTGTGTTCAGTTCTCACTCACGCCCCTAGTGATTCCTCGCCATGTTTGCTTTCTCTACCAATCAATCAGGTGTCATTTTTTTTTAACATTTTCTTTTTATTTAACTCGATCTAAAAAACATTTGTACGTTTTACAAGCAATATAGTTATATATAAAGTAGTTAACATAACAATAATTTTGAAGAAATGAAAATAAAGAGGTCAGTGCCCGACTAAAACAGATTGTATCACTGAGGCTAATGAGACTATATGGTGACAAAATGAACAGCCTCCTCTTGTAGATAGTGCCACCTCCCCCCTGTATACAAAGGTAAAGGGTATGGGCAGCACAGCAGAACAAGATAAGCCTCCAGGTCCGAAATGGGTGCAAGACTCCAGGGAACTGAATTGTAGATCCCACAAACGAAAAGTAAAAAAGAGAGGCGGCACTCCAAGCAGATGTCAGAAAAAAGGTAGATTTATTCTCCCATCAGTGCAAAAACCAGTACACCGTTTCAGCTGCTCAAGGCACCCCTTGTAGATTGTGCCGCACAGCCCCCCTTGTAGATAGTGCCGCACAGCCCCCCTTGTAGATAGTGCCGCACAGCCCCCCTTGTAGATAGTGCCGCACAGCCCCCCTTGTAGAACGCGCTACACTGCCCCCTTGTAGATACTGCCGCACAGCCCCCCTTGTAGATACTGCCGCACAGCCCCCCTTGTAGAACGCGCTACACTGCCCCTTGTAGATAGTGCCACACAGCCCCCTTGTAGATAGTGCTACACTGCCCCCCTTGTAGAACGCGCTACACTGCCCCCTTGTAGATAGTGCCGCACAGCCCCCCTTGTAGATAGTGCTACACTGCCCCCTTGTAGATACTGCCGCACAGCCCCCCTTGTAGAACGCGCTACTCTGCCCCCTTGTAGATAGTGCCGCACAGCCCCCCTTGTAGATACTGCCGCACAGCCCCCCTTGTAGATAGTGCTACACTGCCCCCCTTGTAGATAGTGCTACACTGCCCCCCTTGTAGAACGCGCTACACTGCCCCCTTGTAGATAGTGCCGCACAGCCCGCCTTGTAGATAGTGCTACACTGCCCCCCTTGTAGATAGTGCTGCACAGCCCCCCTTGTAGAACGCGCTACACTGCCCCCTTGTAGATAGTGCTACACTGCCCCCCTTGTAGATAGTGCCGCACAGCCCGCCTTGTAGAACGCGCTACACTGCCCCCTTGTAGATAGTGCCGCACAGCCCGCCTTGTAGATAGTGCTACACTGCCCCCCTTGTAGATAGTGCCGCACAGCCCCCCTTGTAGAACACGCTACACTGCCCCCTTGTAGATAGTGCTACACTGCCCCCCTTGTAGATAGTGCTACACTGCCCCCTTGTAGATAGTGCCGCACAGCCCCCCTTGTAGATAGTGCTACACTGCCCCCCTTGTAGATAGTGCTACACTGCCCCCCTTGTAGATAGTGCCGCACAGCCCCCCTTGTAGAACGCGCTACACTGCCCCCTTGTAGATAGTGCTACACAGCCCCCCTTGTAGATAGTGCTACACAGCCCCCCTTGTAGATAGTGCTACACAGCCCCCCTTGTAGATAGTGCTACACAGCCCCCCTTGTAGATACTGCTACACAGCCCCCCTTGTAGATAGTGCTACACTGCCCCCCTTGTAGATAGTGCTACACTGCCCCCCTTGTAGATCGTGCCGCACAGCCCCCCTTGTAGATAGTGCCACACTGCCCTCCTTGTAGATAGTGCCACACAGCCCCCCTTGTAGATAGTGCCACACAGCCCCCCTTGTAAATAGTGCTACACTGCCCCCCTTGTAGATAGTGCTACACTGCCCCCCTTGTAGATAGTGCCACACTGCCCCCCTTGTAGATAGTGCCACACTGCCCCCCTTGTAGATAGTGCTACACTGCCCCCCTTGTAGATAGTGCCACACAGCCCCCCTTGTAGATAGTGCTACACTGCCCCCCTTGTAGATAGTGCTACACTGCCCCCCTTGTAGATAGTGCCACACAGCCCCCCTTGTAGATAGTGCTACACTGCCCCCCTTGTAGATACTGCCGCACAGCCCCTCTTGTATATAGTGCCGCACAGCCCCTTTTGTAAATATTGGCACACTGCCCACATTGTAGATAGTGCCACACAGCCCCCCTTGTAGATACTGCCGCACAGCCCCCTTGTAGATACTGCCGCACAGGCCCCCTTGTAGATAGTGCCACACGGCCCCATTGTAGATAGTGCCACACAGCCCTCCTTGTAGATAGTGCCACGCTGCCCACTTGTAGATAGTGCCACACTGCCACCCTTGTAGATAGTGCCACACGGCCCCATTGTAGATAGTGCCACACAGCCCCCCTTGTAGATAGTGCCACGCTGCCCACTTGTAGATAGTGCCACGCTGCCCCCCTTGTAGATAGTGCCACACTGCCACCCTTGTAGATAGTGCCACACTGCCCCCCTTGTAGATAGTGCCACACTGCCCCCCTTGTAGATAGTGCTACGCTGCCCACTTGTAGATAGTGCCACGCTGCCCCCCTTGTAGATAGTGCCACACTGCCACCCTTGTAGATAGTGCCACACTGCCACCCTTGTAGATAGTGCCACACTGCCCCCCTTGTAGATAGTGCCACACAGCCCCCCTTGTAGATAGTGCTACACTGCCCCCCCCCTGTAGATAGTGCTACACTGCCCCCCTTGTAGATAGTGCTACACTGCCCCCCTTGTAGATAGTGCTACACTGCCCCCCTTGTAGATAGTGCTACACTGCCCCCCTTGTAGATAGTGCTACACTGCCCCCCTTGTAGATAGTGCCACACTGCCCCCCTTGTAGATAGTGCTACACTGCCCCCCTTGTAGATAGTGCCACACACAGGCCCCCTTGTATATAGTGCTACACTGCCCCCCTTGTAGATAGTGCTACACTGCCCCCCCCTGTAGATAGTGGCACACTGCCCCCCTTGTAGATAGTGCCACACTGCCCCCTTGTAGATAGTGCCACACTGCCCCCCTTGTAGATAGTGCTACACTGCCCCCCTTGTAGATAGTGCCACACAGCCCCCCTTGTAGATAGTGCTACACTGCCCCCCTTGTAGATAGTGCTACACTGCCCCCCTTGTAGATAGTGCCACACAGCCCCCCTTGTAGATAGTGCTACACTGCCCCCCTTGTAGATACTGCCGCACAGCCCCTCTTGTATATAGTGCCGCACAGCCCCTTTTGTAAATATTGGCACACTGCCCACATTGTAGATAGTGCCACACAGCCCCCCTTGTAGATACTGCCGCACAGCCCCCTTGTAGATACTGCCGCACAGGCCCCCTTGTAGATAGTGCCACACGGCCCCATTGTAGATAGTGCCACACAGCCCCCCTTGTAGATAGTGCCACGCTGCCCACTTGTAGATAGTGCCACACTGCCACCCTTGTAGATAGTGCCACACGGCCCCATTGTAGATAGTGCCACACAGCCCCCCTTGTAGATAGTGCCACGCTGCCCACTTGTAGATAGTGCCACGCTGCCCCCCTTGTAGATAGTGCCACACTGCCACCCTTGTAGATAGTGCCACACTGCCCCCCTTGTAGATAGTGCCACACTGCCCCCCTTGTAGATAGTGCTACGCTGCCCACTTGTAGATAGTGCCACGCTGCCCCCCTTGTAGATAGTGCCACACTGCCACCCTTGTAGATAGTGCCACACTGCCACCCTTGTAGATAGTGCCACACTGCCCCCCTTGTAGATAGTGCCACACAGCCCCCCTTGTAGATAGTGCTACACTGCCCCCCTTGTAGATAGTGCTACACTGCCCCCCTTGTAGATAGTGCCACACTGCCCCCCTTGTAGATAGTGCTACACTGCCCCCCTTGTAGATAGTGCCACACTGCCCCCTTGTAGATAGTGCTACACTGCCCCCCTTGTAGATAGTGCTACACTGCCCCCCTTGTAGATAGTGCCACACTGCCCCCCTTGTATATAGTGCTACACTGCCCCCCTTGTAGATAGTGCTACACTGCCCCCCCTGTAGATAGTGCTACACTGCCCCCCTTGTAGATAGTGCCACACTGCCCCCCTTGTATATAGTGCTACACTGCCCCCCTTGTAGATAGTGCTACACTGCCCCCCCCTGTAGATAGTGCTACACTGCCCCCCTTGTAGATAGTGCTACACTGCCCCCCTTGTAGATAGTGCTACACTGCCCCCCTTGTAGATAGTGCCACACTGCCCCCCTTGTAGATATTGCTACACTGCCTCCCTTGTATATAGTGCCACACTGCCCCCCTTGTAGATAGTGCTACACTGCCCCCTTGTAGATAGTGCTACACTGCCCCCCTTGTAGATAGTGCCACACTGCCCCCTTGTAGATAGTGCTACACTGCCCCCCTTGTAGATAGTGCTACACTGCCCCCCTTGTAGAACGCGCTACACTGCCCCCCTTGTATATAGTGCTACACTGCCCCCCTTGTAGATAGTGCCACACTGCCCCCTTGTAGATAGTGCTACACTGCCCCCCCTGTAGATAGTGCTACACTGCCCCCCTTGTAGATAGTGCCACACTGCCCCCCTTGTAGATAGTACCACACTGCCCTCCTTGTAGATAGTGCCACACTGCCCCCCTTGTAGATAGTGCCACACTGCCCTCCTTGTAGATAGTGCTACACTGCCCCCCTTGTAGATAGTGCTACACTGCCCCCCTTGTAGATAGTGCTACACTGCCCCCCTTGTAGATAGTGCCACACTGCCCCCCTTGTAGATAGTGCTACACTGCCCCCCTTGTAGATAGTGCTACACTGCCCCCCTTGTAGATAGTGCCACACTGCCCCCCTTGTAGATAGTGCTACACTGCCCCCCTTGTAGATAGTGCTACACTGCCCCCCTTGTAGATAGTGCTACACTGCCCCCCTTGTAGATAGTGCTACACTGCCCCCCTTGTAGATAGTGCTACACTGCCCCCCTTGTAGATAGTGCTACACTGCCCTCCTTGTAGATAGTGCTACACTGCCCCCCTTGTAGATAGTGCCACACTGCCCTCCTTGTAGATAGTGCTACACTGCCCCCCTTGTAGATAGTGCTACACTGCCCCCCTTGTAGATAGTGCTACACTGCCCCCCTTGTAGATAGTGCCACACTGCCCCCCTTGTAGATAGTGCTACACTGCCCCCCCCTGTAGATAGTGCTACACTGCCCCCTTGTAGATAGTGCTACACAGCCCCCCTTGTAGATAGTGCTACACTGCCCCCTTGTAGATAGTGCTACACTGCCCCCCTGTAGATAGTGCTACACTGCCCCCCTTGTAGATAGTGCCACACTGCCCCCCTTGTAGATAGTGCTACACTGCCCCCCCCTGTAGATAGTGCTACACTGCCCCCTTGTAGATAGTGCTACACAGCCCCCCTTGTAGATAGTGCTACACTGCCCCCCTTGTAGATAGTGCTACACTGCCCCCCTTGTATATAGTGCTACACAGCCCCCCTTGTAGATAGTGCCACGCAGCCCCCCTTGTAGAATATTGCCACTCTGCCCCCCTTCTAGATATTACCACACAGCCCCCCTTGCAGAGTGTCGGCAACGGTCTGGCCTGGGTGTCCGCTCCAGGAGGAGTAAATGGCAGAGCAGGGAGCGGATAGTTTCCTACTCTGCCATAGTATCCTGAGGACGCAGATACAATTGAATATGGCAGTTTCCGGGACATGTCTGTGACACCAATTTGCTGTGACTCTCTGTAAATTAGGGACAGTCCCGGCAAATTCGGGACTGTTGGCAACTATGGACGATGCTGAAGTTGATTTATTTTTTTGGCGAGTTTCTTATTCAGCTCTGAATAAGAAACTGGACGAATAAGAAACCAATTTCGGCACCTGGTCAGTAGTGGCACTGCCGCGCCCTCCCCTTTCTTCCCTCCTAGTTGCGCCCGGGGGCCCCTTCTGCCCCCCCTAGCTACGCCTCTGTCTACACTGATATATTGTAACAAACCCTCAGCTGTGCAAAGTGTTAAGTCTGTAGGGTTTCTTCATCTTGGTGTAATGAAGAATATTCCAGTTTACTAGAGGCAAGCAGAAATCTTGAAAATGGTAAAGAATTGAAAGATAAAGTCTATTAGGAAGTTACAAAACTTTTCGTCACACAGTAACTTCGCTTCAATGACAGAAAACAGAAAAGTCGAATAGAAGCAAATGGACAACATAATCTTAGAGATCCCCAAAAGCTGAAGGGATACAGTTTTTGGAAGATCAACAGGAGGCCCCTTTTTTTGTTGGGATCCAAGCTCTCAAACCTCACACATGCAAACTTTGGATAAATCTCTGACATGTTTGGAGTTTGATAAAACCAGATTCACTTTAACTTTATAAGCACTGAGTCAAAGTAACTTCACATGTGCTACTTGTAGCAGATATTATACAGAGGTCTGAACATTTCACAATTGCAGGCACATGGAAGATTTTATGTCTCCTCATTTACATTACACGACTCCTGGATGCGGCACAAGGTGTCCTTTGAAGGGTGTCTGGAGAGGCAATAAATATTGGCTAGTTTACATGTCCTGTCCAGCTTGTCAGATTTATGCACCCATGCATCATTATATTAAGTGGGAGAGATGCAGTAACAACACACACTCATTTACCACTGTAATAAACGTGTGATAGGCGTGCAAAGCAGAAATGTTACCGATAACGCAATGTGTGCCGGTCATCCTCATTAGCGTGGGGCTGAAGTACACACCGGACAATGGAAGACCACATTACCGCTCACTTTCTATAGAAACTTTCATTATGAACACTGGATAATGAGAATACGGTGCTGTGAAAAAGTATTGGGCTGGGTTCCCACAGTGCAGATTTGCTGCAGATTTCAAATGAGTTTTTGTAGCCAAAACTAGGAACGGAACCTAAACAGAGGAAATATGTAAAGAAAGGCCTCCTAGATCAGCTCTCCTGGATCCAATTCTGGTTTTGGCTTACAAAATGCAGGCAAAATCTGCAGCAAATCTGCATTGTGGGAACCCAGCCTTAACCCCATTTTCAGATGACACCTATTATTGCACGTTTGTCACACATAATGGTTTCCGATCTTTACAATAAATATAACATTAAAGTGTAGCTAAACGTTTGACAAACTTCTGACGTCATAGTGACATGTCAGAAGTTTGGATTGGTGGGGGTCCGAGCACTGAGACCCCCACCAATCGCTAAAACGAAGCAGCTGAAGGTCTCGTGTTAGCGCTCGGCCGCTTCGTGTCTGTTTGGCTCTTTCCGTAAATAAATGTATCCGTGTACGGACTCAATAGAAAGTTATGGGCCCGGACTCCGATACATCGGCTTTCTGTAAAAAGCCGAACAGACACGTAGCGGCTGAGCGCTCACACGAGACCTTCAGCTGCTTCGTTCTAGCGATTGATGGGGGTCCCAGTGCTCAGACCCCCACCAATCCAAACTTCTGACATGTCACCATGACATGTCAGAAGTTTGTCAAATGTTTAGCTCCACTTTAAGTAGAGGGAACCTCGGTGAACGCAGTTTTATGTTTGAATTCATTAAAGAAACGCTTCTACTAAATTGAGAATTTACGGCACGAGAGTAGCCCCCAATCTTGTCGGATGCGTCAAACATTAGCGCCATCTGGTGGCGAGCGCAGTAACTGTAGTCTGATTGTGTAACCTATACAGCATTCAGTGCGATAGTGTTTATGAATAGCTTAGAAAAGATGATCCTCTTACCATTTATACAATGTGCCTCTCAGTGTTAGTATTATACAAGACTTACGTATCACACTGAACTGCTGGAGATTCCAGTATTTCCCAAACCCTTTATTTTGAAATATTTTCTTATTGCCGTCAATTAACAATGTAAAGAGCTTGTCGAGGCAAAGATTGTGAGGACTTCATATCATTCTCTGCCTAAGGCCTTATTCACACGAACGTGTCCGTTTTGCGCGCGCAAAAGCTCAGTGTGGCATCTGCATATGGTGCGTGGCTGCGTGATTTTCGCGCAGCCGGCATCATTATGACACTCTGTTTTTATGTTTACAAACATAAAAGCAGAAGGTGCTTTTCTGTTTTCATTCATTATTTTTACTACTGTTGCGCGAAATCATGCGCGGCACCCGGAACTGCTTCCATGTGCCGAGCGCGATTTGCACGCACCCATTGACTTCAATGGGTGCGTGCTGCACAAAACACGGGCAAGTATAGGACATGTCGTGAGTTTTACGCAGCGGACATACGCTGCGTATAAATCACGGACTGTCTGAACGGCCCCATTCACTTACATAGGTCCGTGCGACGCGCGTGAAAAATATGCACATATCACAGATGTATAACACGTTCGTGTGAATAAGACCTTAAGAGGATAACCAAAAGTGTAATCACCTCCAAGAAATGGGTATACAAGCTACACATAGATCTATCCTGCAGATTATTACACCACTGACCTCTTTAGAGATCTGCAGAGCATTGCTTCCCTCCACCTCCTGACAGATACCGATTTATATATTGTGCAGATTATTACACCACTCAAGATCTGCAAAATTTCTTACCTAAAATGCCCTTTGATTTCCCTGCCTAAAGGTCACAAGCAGATAAATTGGCCATAATGAGCGCTAATCGGCCACCTAGCAAGTCAATCGGCGCTCGTTCACTACATTAATATGTTGCAATTATCTTCTTTTTTTTTGTAGAAACGATCCTTCGTTCCTTTTCTCATACAGTTTACATTATTGTCGGCAGCACATCCCCAATTTACAGGAGAGGATGTGCTACCAACAAACCATGATTTTTTTTCCGTCATCATAACAGATGCAATCAACGATGGACGAGGGAATTCTAGTTCCCAGTTCCACCACTTGACATGTTTCCACACGGCAATGATCAGAAACAAACTTTTGTACCAATGATCATTCATGCGATTATCACTTCATGTGAAAGGCCCTTAACTCCCCTCCTATGACTTTTAAACCCCCCTGAAATATGTTATAGGTGCCCTGTGGCTCTCATTCTTATGCCATAGGGACCATGCGACCGACACTGTAAGGCCGGAATCACACGAGCGTGTTCAGTCCGTGATATACGGTCCGCAGGTCGGCCGCATTTCACAGACTGAGCACACTGTTTTCAGTACGTGACAGTTTTCCCGCAGCAAGGCAGCGACTTCTAGCGTCATAGATAACGATGACGATAAGAGCCCGGCTCCCTGCAGTGTGCTTAGTCCGGGAAATGCGGCCGACCTGCGAACCGTATATCACGGACTGAACACGCTCGTGTGAATCCGGCCTTATGGGGGTTGATACTTATAGGGGCATTGAGGCCAACACTGTTATGAGGGCCACGTGGCTGCCAGTGTTATGGAGTGCACTATAAGGCTATGTTCACACGCTTAACCAAAAACGTCTCAAAATACGGAGCAAGGTAAAACAGCTCCTGATTTTCAGACTTTTTTTAGCAACTTGCGTTTTTCAGGGCCGTTTTTGGAGCTGTTTTTCTATAGAGTCAATGAAAAACGACTGAAGACGTGCACTTCCTTTTCGCGGCTGTTTTTTTATGTGGCCATTTTTCATAACAGCCCGTCGGAATAGAAAAATGGCCGAAAATAAGCCGTGTGAACATACTCTAACTCCGCACACATCCTGCTGGAGCGCGCACACATATAGGTCTTATTTACATGGCAGTATTTATGTTTCTATGTTCCCTCTTTATGTATTTTGCCATAACAAGAGCAGATCTTGGCAAAGGGAGGTAGGAAAGTATTTACTTTGGAATAGGATCCAATTCAAAATATATGAAGAGAACACAAACAGCCTACACAGCCATATAAATAAGCCACATATATGTGTATGTGGGCCCCTAGCCAATGTCCCGTACCTGACTGAACATGTTGTGTGGCCCCCTGATGGAGTCAAGGAGCACACAATGTGGCAGGTTCCTGTAGGAACTCGAGAGCAGTAATAAATAATTTTATGTTTCATCCCTCCTCAGAGATAACTGGAGATCTGGGACTTTAGTCCTGGACACCTCCACTCTCTAATTCTAGGGGAAAAACTCTGGGATGGAAATTAGGCATAAAACATGTGATACTTATTTAAGCAGAGCCCACACTGATCTGGAGCTTATTAAACCGGAGAAGATAAAACACTGTCACGTCAATGGAAGAACATGTAACTGTCGGAAAAATATTACAAGATTACATAACAGCCACAATTATCTCCCCGCAGAGAGACACTAACATGAATGATCGGGTTCTGGGGGATTAGGCAGAACACTGGAAATAAAATCTTCTTTGTTTGAAGACAAAAGTCGTGTTTGAAGAGGTGCTGAAGTTTACAAACTCAGTGGCTTGTTCTAAATATTCAGAGCAAAGGGTCCACACATAGAAAACTCTGCCACCTAAAATCTGCCCAGCTTCCTCTCAATAATACAGGGGATACAGGGCATTGGGGTGGAATGGAGTGCAAGGTGGGCACAGGTACAGACATACAAGGCAATAAATGAGCTCGAAAGGAGTCAGTCAAGTCTGTGTTGACATTTTTTACCATCTTCAAGCTCTATTCTTGCTGTCAGTGAATGAAAGCATTCTTGTTTATAGCCGGGGGCTGAAAACCCATCTTGGCCTACTTATGCTCATAGCTGATGGGCTGTTACAATGTATCAGTGTTGTTAAGAACTGTTAGCCTGGGGTCCAGGACATCTACAATCGCTTACCAGACAATCAAACATGCTTCTATCAAGTTTGTTTTATGGCACCTTTTTATTACTGGATAGTCTGTATTATGTTATCTAGTATATTATATTATCTAGTAGGAGGTTATGTGCCCGATGTTTTAGACATTCCTAGAAAAGAAGAGAACAAGGATCCATCCCTTACCCACTTATTTTGGCATCAACAGCAAACACTTGACAGTTATCATCAGTGATCTGCTCATCATGATCTAATAAAGCCAATGGGTTCAGCACAAAAGAGAAAAAGCATTGGGCAAAAGTTGCAAAAAAGAAAAAAAAGGTGCCCTGTAAAGTCTTCACATAACGTTACATTGATAACTACTTATCAGAAATCAATGATGATTGAATAGAAATGTATAACTATGTTATTTTTACTACCTCCCATGATGCATCATTTGCTGCAGAAATATTTGTAATGTTTCCTATTCTGGGCAGAGTTTAGTTGTCGCATGTTCCATAATATAAGAAGGTGAAATCTGACACATTTACTGGTGACAGTATGATATGGAAATAACAGCCAAGTGCTGCTACATTGTAGAAACCATACTGTAAGGGTATGTGCACACGTAGTGACCAAAAACGTCTGAAAATCCAGAGCTGTTTTCAAGGGAAAACAGACCCTGCTTTTCAGACGTTTTTTGACCAACTCGCATTTTTCGCAGCGTTTTTTACGTCCGTTTTTGGAGCTGTTTTCATTGGAGTCTATGAGAAAACAGCTCCAAAAACGTCCCAAGAAGTGTCCTGCATATAATGTATAGAAGTGTCCTGCATATAATGTATAGAAGTGTCCCGCATATAATGTATAGAAGTGTCCCGCATATAATGTATATAAGTGTCCTGCATATAATGTATAGAAGTGTCCCGCATATAATGTATATAAGTTTCCTGCATATAATGTATAGAAGTGTCCTGCACTTCTTTTGACGAGGCTGTATTTTTACGCGTCGTCGTTTGACAGCTGTCAAACGACGACGCGTAAATAACAGGTCGTCTGCACAGTACGTCGGCAAACCCATTCAAATGAATGGGCAGATGTTTGCCGACGTATTGGAGCCCTATTTTCAGACGTAAAACGAGGCATAATACGCCTCGTTTACGCCTGAAAATAGGTCGTGTGAACCCAGCCTAACAGTGACTACAGAGAGGATAACGTTTTCACAATGGGGTTTTCATACAAACACCGTCTGACAGCAATCGTTTCATTTCTGGCTGGAGTTTACCTGTGACCAGACTTTCTGTGTCCAAACATTACCTGTAGTGGGACAGTTCTGCACAGGTTTCCTCGGAGAATTTTTACCTCCTCTCTGGTGCGTGGGAAAATGCGCCGTGCTTAATTGCATTTTTATGAGTCGTGCCATCAGGATGGGCAGATAGGTGATGTCACTGCCATCGGGGCTCCGACTGTTCAGAGGTAGACAGTGCAGATTAATACACCCCAGGGTGTCATAGTCACCAGGCCCCACGTCTATAGCGTGACCGCTGCTCCCAGCAGATCTCCTGTGAAATCCTCAAACAGCTGAAAAGCTTCAACTCTTTGTGCAAATGTCACCTCAAGCAACGAAAACGTCCTAACACCTGCCCCACTATTTCTTCCTGACAGCGTCGCTGCCTAGTAAGATGTACCGAGGGCCCATCGTAACATCACACAAGTATAGCGCTAGGGCTCTGTATTAGAGGTACCCCAGCCATTGGTGTAGGACTGTGGGGTACTATGCACCCTTCCAAAGAAAGTCACAGCAACAACGAGGACAGTTATGTGTAAATATTTTCCATTGGGGAAATGGTCATAGCGAACACTGCAGCATGAAAGGGACTAGAAGGGCATGACCACACGTGGCGGATTTCCTCCGCAACTGTCCTCATCAATGCCGCACAGAATCTGCGTTGCAGATTCTGCTGCGGATCTGCACAAAATGTGCAGTACATTGATGCGGACTAGCTGCTGCGGACTGCGGGAAAAGTGCTTCCCTTCTCTGTATCAGTGCAGGATAGAGAGAAGGGACAGCACTTTCCCTAGTGAAAGTAAACGATTTTCATACTTACCGGCCGTTGTCTTGGTGACGCGTCCCTCTTTCGGCATCCAGCCCGACCTCCCTGGATGACGCGCCAGTCCATGTGACCGCTGCAGCCTGTGCTTGGCCTGTGATTGGCTGCAGCCGTCACTTAGACTGAAACGTCATCCTGGGAGGCCGGACTGGAGACAGAAGCAGGGAGTTCTCGGTAAGTATGAACTTCTATTTTTTTTACAGGTTGCTCTATATTGTGATCGGTAGTCACTGTCCAGGGGGCAGAAACAGTTACTGCCGATCGCTTAACTCTTTCAGCACCCTGGACAGTGACTATTTACAGACGTCTCCTAGCAACGCTCCCGTCATTACGGGAGCCCCATTGACTTCCTCAGTCTGGCTGTAGACCTAGAAATACATAGGTCCAGCCAGAATGAAGAAATGTCAAGTTAAAAAAGCAAGACGCATCCGCAGCACACATGACATGTGCATGACAGCTGCGGACTTCATTGCGGAAATTAGAATCTCCATTGAAGTCAATGGAGAAATTCCGCCATGAGTCCGCCACTGCTCCGCAACAGACAGAGCATGCTGCGGACACCAAATTCCGCTCCGCGGCCTATGCTCCGCAGCGGAATTGTACGCATCGTCTAAACGAACACTGCTAAATTAAAGTGAAAGTCAATGGAGAAACGGCTCCGCTGCGGATTAACGCTGCGGAGTGTCCGCAGCGGAATTTAAGTGAAATTCCGCCACGTGTGAACCCAGCCGAAAGGGGAGCGACATGTACAACAGATCTGAAAAAAACAAATGAGAAACAGTGGCTGCGACTAATTTATTTTTGACTACTTTATTTTTGGGCTCAGATATTGACGTACATGTACATTAGCCATAAGGGGATTTGAGTGCATCTAGTAGGTGCCATGTTGTGTCATATGTCATGTAGCGTGCGCCAAATCAATAAATTTGCCACAATTTGTTCCAAATTATTATTATTTCCTTTTTTAAACGGTTATCCTCAATGTGTACATTCCCCTGAACTCAAGGTTCTAGTTTCTGTTATCATTCTCTAGGTTAACCCCTTAAAGGGATTTTCCATCTAATTTGTTTTTCATCATTTAAATGCATCATAGTTATGTACGACGCTAGGAGTCCCTGCCTCGCTGCGAGACAACTGGTACGGGACAGCAGTTCCACGGCGAGGCAGGGACTCCTAACGTCATACATAACTATGATGCTAGGAGCCCGGCTCCCTGCAATTTGTTTGGTCTGGGACGTGCGGCCGAAAAACGTTCCGTCCTTTACGGACGTAACATGCTCGCGTGACTCCAGCCTTACTATTGTATCCAGTCTACACAATCCTCTGTGAGCTAAACAGTCTGCTCTGAAACATTCTAGGCTGTGTTCACATCACTGTTCCTTTCCGCTGAGGGGTTCCGTCTGAGGTTTCCGTCGGGTTAACCCCTCAACGGAAAGACAAACGGAAACCTTAGTTTCCGTTTCCCTTCATTGGAAAGGAAAGGTGATGTGAACAGGCCCTTACCTGCACTGATAGGTCTCCCTCACCCAATATTTTTTGTAAAAAACAAACACACTTTGAATTACAATTTTTTTTTCTGACGTTTTAGTTTAGTCCTATAATAAAGAACATGGAAAACACGCCAGAAAAACACTATTACCCAGAGCATGTTGCATTTTTTTGCCTAAAAAAACAAACTGTGACAAATGCTGTGTGTGAATTTAGCCATATACTGAAATATATGGAAAAAATTGTGGCTGGTGTAAAAAATCTAAGAAACCCTACAAATAGTGAGGACTCTTAGGGTATGTTCACACGCACTGTTTTCAGACGTAATTAAAGCGTTTTACGCCTCGAATTACACCTGAAGAAAAATGCCCCTAATATGCCTACTAACATCTGTCCATTGCTTGCAATGGGATTTATGGTGTTCTGTTCCTATGAGGTGTAATTTTACACGTCGCTGTCAAAATACGGCGCGTAAAAAGAACTGCATGTCACTTCTTGGAACGTTTTTGGAGCCGTTTTTCATTGAAAACAGCTCCAATAACGGCCGTAAAATACACCGCGAAAAACGCAAGTTGAAACAAAAACGTCTGAAAATCAGGAGCTGTTTTCGCCTGAAAACAGCTCCGTATTTTCAGACGTTTTTGGTCACTGCGTGTGAACAAACCCGTAAAAAGCCTGAATTACGTATGAAAAACATTGCGTGTGAACATACCCTTATGTGTGCGGCTCTGAGGAATGCTGGCACTTGCAGTGCTTCAGGATCAGTATCCAGGCGAGAGACGGGTGCATTTATCTGTTGTTGTTATTATTATTATTATGTGTGACTGGTTCCTGTTATGTGTTGTATATATATATTATAGGTAAGTAGATGGGGCGGTGTATGTGTAAAATGTATGAACTGACTGTGCGGTTAACATTTTTTTGTTTCTCTCTCTATATATATATAATCTCTAAGCTGTGGCACAATGCAGACTCTCTTTTATTTTCCTCCCCTGTCCTCAATGAAACTCAGGGGGGGTGAGAGGTTCCGTTGTATTTGTGGCTGGCTTGCAGTAGTGTATCATGCAAATTTAGTCAATTTTACAATGCATACTGCCGCAATGTGTAACCCCGGCCTTAAAGGCTTACACCTTTGAAAGCGATTTTTTTTTCTATAAAAAGGTCAATCAGTGTGTTTTGTGCAACTTTATAATTCATTTTTATTAAAAATTATTTTTACTTTTTGAGATACAGCTGCTCCGAATCCTGTATACAGAGCAGCTGTATCTTATGCTTAATTCGTCTGGTCCGACTGGCAGGTTAAGTGTCAGCGGGTCCTTGCGTGTCTCTGACACGCGGGATCCACTTGTTATCCATCACATCTAAGTCCATCACATCTAGGTCCCGCGGACCTGACGGTTCTGGATTCAGCATAAGATACAGCTGCTCTGCATACAGAATACAGAGCAGCTGTATCTCAAAAAGTAAAATTAATTTTTAATAAAAACTAATTATAGTTGCACATAACTTCACCTTTTTATAAAAAATAAAATTAAATTTGCTTTGGAAGGTGGACGTAGCCTTTAATGTTGCACAGAACATGATTATTAATTACAATGTGTTTGACTTTATGATGTAATTGCATTAACCAGAATGGCGTCTGCAGTGAACTCCATATTTATGAATGTCCGGCAACAGTTGTGCCCATATTAGTTGTCACCCAGCTTTCCCAGTAACAGATATAACTAAGAAACTGCTAAATAGAATTTTGCAACATCAACTCAAAAGGATTTTCGATTTCTGGTCTTCTCTTTATCATCTTCCTCTTTAATATCCGTCTAAATAGTTTGCAGAGATCGAAAGGGATTTAGTTTGCCCTAGAAAAGGGGCTTTACCTCAGGGCAATATTGTCAACAACGTTTTTACTGCTTCTAGTAAAATAATTACATTTTCATCATGTTTTGCAGGATTTATAGTGAGGGAGGCTCCCTGTCCGTATCAAGCCATCGGAATTGGAAGAGAGGGAAGCTTGGGTAAGTTGTCCATTAATACTATTTCTTATTCTACATCAGTAATTTGCAATACGTGGCTCTCCAGCTGTCGTGAGACTACAACTCCCATCATGATAACACAGACATTACTCAATAACTTCCTTCTAGCATTTGTCTCTATAGAAAATTAGTAACCTTAGATTGTGTTCACCGGTTTTATTAAATTTTGCCCTTTGCAGTAAAATGTTATATTGTAGTGACTGTGCAGAAAAAACAGGGGGTGTGAGCATTGTATACTGAACTCCTGTGCAACTGCCTGCCCCCCCCACACATTGCGCCTCTCAATGCTGCCTTCTGCGAATGAGTGGATGAGAGGATAAATGTAAGGAAAGACGGCAATAAAGATTACATGTGACATTAGGACTATCGCAAAGTTGTCTCATCAGTCACCTATCCTGTCTTGCATCTCCGGCACCACCTATCTTGTCAATGCTCTGGCAGCCATCTATTCTGGGCATGTGGCTCCGAAGTCGCCTGTCATGTGGCTCTGCAGTCTCCTGTCATGTGGCTCCGCAGTCGCCTGTCATGTGGCTCCGCAGTCGCCTGTCATGTGGCTCCGCAGTCGCCTGTCATGTGGCTCCGCAGTCGCCTGTCATGTGGCTCCGCAGTTGCCTGTCATGTGGCTCCGCAGTCGCCTGTCATGTGGCTCCGCAGTCGCCTGTCATGTGGCTCCGCAGTTGCCTGTCATGTGGCTCCGCAGTCGCCTGTCAGGTCGCGTGGCTCCGCAGTCGGCTGTCTGGTCGCGTGGCTCTGCAGTTGCCTGTCTGGTCGCGTGGCTCCGCAGTCGCCTGTCCGGTCGCGTGGCTCCGCAGCCGCCTATTCGGTCTTGCACCTCCGGCGGTCACCTAATAATCTATCACATGATTCAGCTTGCTTCTGTGCCCAGCTTATAACATGACCCTTCCTATTCTTAAGCTTATAATGCAGCATGATCCCTTTTTCCAGCCCCTCATTTATCCAGCACACGGTGCCCTGTCAGTTGTCCAGCATATGACCCAGTCACAACATCCTTCTATCACAGACGAGCTTCACGCATCCACTGCTTGAAATAAAATGTCCACGCTGATTTTCCTTAATGTGCGCGGTCTTTCGCTCTCGTCTCTGGGCACGTTCACATTTATCCTTTAATACTGCAATTCCGATAAATGAAAACATGCATGAAGACTAGACCAGCTGAGCTGTCAGTGAAGAATCTGTAGAAGCTGCATCATGTCAGTTGCTTTATGTTGAATGGATTTATATTGTAAGATCATTTCTAATTGTCTCCCAAAAACCGAACTAAACTGAAGTGGTTGGGTAAAGTGCAGCTTCACCATCCATTGACCACATAAGAGTAAGACTATATCCAGATAAACGTGTGAAAAACTAAATTGTTTCACATCCGATTCGCACCCTTGCGGGATCCGTTTTCACGGATCGCTCATGTTCTACATTTTTACGGGCCCTTCACGCAGTCTGTTGAAACAACGCCCGTGTGAACAGCCCCATAGAAATACATACTGCCGTGTGACCACCGTAAAAAAACAAAAACGGCTGTCACACAGACTATATATACGTTTGAATAATCCCTAAGGCGGACTGGGCTGTTCTTTAGGGACAAGCATATTTACGGGACCAAGTGGTATATCTATAAGTCCCTCTTTTTTTTCTCACTGTATTAAAACGCATAAAAAAAGGACAGTTGGTAGATTTATTATTGTCGTTTTGCTTCGGTTCTGGCGTTTCGTGCTCCTTTTTTCTTATATATTGTTAGCCAAATGTGTTAATGCCTGTCCCAGAAAGAGGCTTGATTTGCGACATACTCGCCACGTTGCGTCGCTTACTTGGCCATGGACTTGTCGTGTCGTTTAATGTGCAACACCTGCATGCTCCAGTTTATTGGCGCAGAATACCGGTCTAAAGTATACCATCCGCACAGCGTGCGATCTATATTTCAGCCTTTATTAATAAATCTGCCCCAGTGCGTTTTTAATGGCGATTTGTACATGACTTTTTCCGGTGTATTTTTAAAGCCTAAGGAAACCATTGAACTGACACATTGTAACAATATCAGGACAGGAGAAAGATTTGTGCTTCTGTTTTAGATCACAGAGGATAGTCTAGATTATAAACACTGTAACAAACGCTCAGCTCTCAGAGGTATTAGATCAGGACACGTTTTCAGCATCTGAAAGTAAACAAGAATGTTTTTATTCACTGACTGCAAGATCTTAGAAATGGCGAGGAATCAATGCACACAGTCTATTAGAGGGTTTCGGTTATACAATGATTATATCTGTATGCCATAAATGCCTGGTGGATGCTGGTCTCCTACTCTCACTTGCGGCCGGCCGCAGAGGACCTCCAGTTCTTCTGGATATGTTATAAATGCCTGGTGGGTGCTGGTCCCCTACTCTCACTTGGACCTCCAGTTCTTCTGGATATGTTATAAATGCTTGAGATGGGAAAGGCCCTTAAAGATCAGTTCTAGACCATGTTCCTGGGACTACTTATATAAAAAACAAAACTTAAATCGCTGCGTGCCCTACAAGTTATCCAACCGCAGTGCGTTAAGTGGATCCTTCACAATAACTACAATGTTAAATCTGTCCACCTCCGTAATATACCGTGGCAGTCCATGTGAAGTTATGCGTTCTATCTGACGTGCTAAATAAAAGAAATAATACAGGATATTAATGAAAATGTGGAGAAGCAGCATCTACAGTGCACGGAGCTAATATCCATGCCTGGGACCGGTCACAGCTGGATGTAATGTGACCGTACTGAGGAGAGCACAATACACTACACTCAGTGATCTGACTACAGCGTCCGTCTTATGACAGAGACCGTAATAAAACATTCATGAGACCGTTAAGCACCGTATTAAATGCTGCACTAAATAATCGGAATCCTTGTTTAGCTACAGAGGTAATTCCCGTTCAGCTCAACACCGAGGAACTGATAAGACTGATTAACGCATCTTCCAATATTCACAGGAGGATGATTATAAGGGGACAAACAGGGTTAACAAGTGTCAATTGTATCTAGTGCATATTGTACATTGTATCTTTTTTTACATTTTTTATTATTTAATCCATATGAGGGGGGAAATGATTTTTGGTCCAAGTTCCATGCTCTAAGTTAATACTTTATCATATAATGCTGGGCTTTTGGGATGGTCTGCATTAAGGGGTATTGGGAAAGGGCAAGGTTGGCTAAGGTGTAGGGCTACCAGAAGAGGTATTGGTAGGCCATGGACTGGTGCTTTTAGAATGGTCCAGGCAATGGTTATTGGAATATTCCATTATGTTTGGATAGGGGTCATCAGGAATTTCAGGGATGGTCTGGAGATACTGGGGTGTACTGGAAAAGACACGATGTAAAACCTGTGAGATGTGCATGCACGTGAGTGGTTCTTCTAAGATTTCTGATCTTTATATTGTATATGGACCTCTCACTCATTGCACCATATAGTGTCTGTACTTTACCATTGTTTCATAGGGAGAGAGGAAATGGGCAAAATATCTGAAGATTTGCCACTTAAATTAAGCAACGTTCAGACATGAGTTCATTGAAAAGAATCATCGCTGACTGGGCCAAGACCATGAACTCTCTGTATGCTCAAAGTGAATGCAGATCCAGAACCTGAAGCCAAACACTGCGGCGCGGGTAATGCATCAATAATGCCACATGTTGCTTAGAATCTGGCCGTGTGAGTGTGCGTGTGTGTGTTTGAGCGCACGCGCGCCACATATAACTGGAGTGTGTGTATATATATATACACTTTGGAGCAATGTATAATATAGAGCATTTAGAAAAAAGCATAATTTTACCGCTCAGTTACTGATAGGGCAGTCCAAGATATTTTCGGAGGATCCGCTTTCCCTCAGCAAATAGATAATTCCAAATCCCGCATGTGTGCTCTCAGCTATTCTTCGCCCTGTCAGACCTGCCCCAGAGGAAGCCGGAATGGCGGAACCCAGGGTCGGGCTGAATGTGTTTTTAATACTTAAAAAAAATAAAATAGTTTATCCTGTGAGTATGGAATAAAACAAGCGTGGAGTGAAATTTATCCCACAGGTGTTGCACTATATATCCCTTTCTTCCGGTACTGGAGACATAGGTTCTTGATCAGTCTGGAACAACTGATATTTCTCTTGTGGAACTACAGGGCGAAGAACAACTGAGAGAACACAAGTTGGATTTAGAATTATCTATTTGCATACAGGCTGGGGAAAAGCGGATCCTCCGAAAATATCTTGGACTGCCCTGTCTGAGCGGTAAAATCTATGCTTTTTTTCTAAATGTAATAGGATTTCATCTTTTTCATTTCACCTCCTCCGGTCTGATACGTTTTTTTTAGTTAGAGAGCCGAGGATTATAGATATTTTATAATATAGAGCAGCCAGGACTCCATAGGAAAAAAATCTCAATGGGGCCCCATGCTGTTTCGTATAATCACACTCCACTATCCTTGGACAGGACAGCCAGGCCATTGTTGCCTCCCTTACTCCTTCCTACCCCATGTAAAAGAAAATGGTGGCATTACCCTCTGACTGGGGGAGCCTAATGCAATTCCACACTCCCTTTTCATGGGCCCCATAACAATTGCATGGGCTGCCTCTATAGTATGTACGCCCATGGTCTCTTCCAATTATATTCTATAGATAACGAGGCCATTGGTATCATGGGCTCTGAGGTCTAAGATTCCAAGACCTAGGGCCACTACAATTGGAAATGACGGCAGAGTGTAGGCGATTTTCCATCTAACAAGCAACAATTTTGTTTTAGAATTACATCTGATTATTGCTGTTCAGATATACGTCATTGCCAGGGAGAACACATAATGTGGCGGCGTGTAAACTATTACCAGTCACGCAGTATAAACATTGCAGCACAATTTATTTTATTTAGATAACATTTTCTGCTCTGGATTTCGGCTTTTTTAATGAACATGAGAACACGCAAGCTGAACCATCACATCGAGCCTAGTCCCACCATCCTCCCCTGCCATGCCCATCCACCATCCTGCTCATACAAGAACTTCAAACATTGCATTCATCCCTGTTCTGCTTAGAAAAGCTTTTCTTTCTGAACAAATTACTTCTAAATGATCACAAGATGCTGATTTGATTTAAATCCTTCCTTCCCCAATGACCTCTTGTTGGTCACAACCAGGATATTCATGGTGAAACTCGCACGCCTTATAGTTTCAACTTTTCAAAACTTAACTAGTGCAGGGGATACAGGCTGACTTCTTAGTGGCGGCAATTGTTTCGCAGCAGAGATGGTTTTCCTTATAGTTGGAGGATGGATCCATAGATACCTGGCAGTCCGCCATAAAAAAATTAGGTCATATGTGTAAATAATAGAACTTGCATGCAACTCGTCTAAATATCGTTATATTCTTGTACATAGTGGGCAGTATTATAGTAGTTATATTCTTGTATATAGGAGCAGTATTATAGTAGTTATATTCTTGTATATAGGAGCAGTATTAGAGTAGTTATATTCTTGTATATAGGGGGCAGTATTATAGTAGTTATATTCTTGTATATAGGGAGCAGTGTTATAGTAGTTATATACTTGTATATAGGAGCAGTATTATAGTAGTTATATTCTTGTATATAGGAGCAGTATTATAGTAGTTATATTCTTGTATATAGGAGCAGTATTATAGTAGTTATATTCTTGTATATAGGGGCAGTATTATAGTAGTTATATTCTTGTATATAGGGGGCAGTATTATAGTAGTTATATTCTTGTATATAGGAGCAGTATTATAGTAGTTATATTCTTGTATATAGGAGCAGTATTAGAGTAGTTATATTCTTGTATATAGGGGGCAGTATTATAGTAGTTATATTCTTGTATATAGGGGCAGTATTATAGTAGTTATATTCTTGTATATAGGGGCAGTATTATAGTAGTTATATTCTTGTATATAGGAGCAGTATTATAGTAGTTATATTCTTGTATATAGGAGCAGTATTATAGTAGTTATATTCTTGTATATAGGAGCAGTATTATAGTAGTCATATTCTTGTATATAGGGGCAGTATTATAGTAGTTATATTCTTGTATATAGGGGGCAGTATTATAGTAGTTATATTCTTGTATATAGGAGCAGTATTATAGTAGTTATATTCTTGTATATAGGAGCAGTATTAGAGTAGTTATATTCTTGTATATAGGAGGCAGTATTATAGTAGTTATATTCTTGTATATAGGAGCAGTATTATAGTAGTTATATTCTTGTATATAGGAGCAGCATTATTGTAGTTATATTCTTGTATATAGGAGCAGTATTAGAGTAGTTATATTCTTGTATATAGGGGGCAGTATTATAGTAGTTATATTCTTGTATATAGGGGCAGTATTATAGTAGTTATATTCTTGTAGATAGGGGCAGTATTATAGTAGTTATATTCTTGTATATAGGAGCAGTATTATAGTAGTTATATTCTTGTATATAGGGGGCAGTATTATAGTAGTTATATTCTTGTATATAGTGGCAGTATTATAGTAGTTATATTCTTGTATATAGGAGCAGTATTATAGTAGTTATATTCTTGTATATAGTGGCAGTATTATAGTAGTTATATTCTTGTATATAGGGGCAGTATTATAGTAGTTATATTCTTGTATATAGGAGCAGTATTATAGTAGTTATATTCTTGTATATAGGGGGCAGTATTATAGTAGTTATATTCTTGTATATAGTGGCAGTATTATAGTAGTTATATTCTTGTATATAGGGGCAGTATTATAGTAGTTATATTCTTGTATATAGGGGGCAGTATTATAGTAGTTATATTCTTGTATATAGGGAGCAGTGTTATAGTAGTTATATACTTGTATATAGGAGCAGTATTATAGTAGTTATATTCTTGTATATAGGAGCAGTATTATAGTAGTTATATTCTTGTATATAGGAGCAGTATTATAGTAGTTATATTCTTGTATATAGGGGCAGTATTATAGTAGTTATATTCTTGTATATAGGGGGCAGTATTATAGTAGTTATATTCTTGTATATAGGAGCAGTATTAGAGTAGTTATATTCTTGTATATAGGGGGCAGTATTATAGTAGTTATATTCTTGTATATAGGGGGCAGTATTAGAGTAGTTATATTCTTGTATATAGGGGGCAGTATTATAGTAGTTATATTCTTGTATATAGGAGCAGTATTATAGTAGTTATATTCTTGTATATAGGGGCAGTATTATAGTAGTTATATTCTTGTATATAGGGGGCAGTATTATAGTAGTTATATTCTTGTATATAGGAGCAGTATTATAGTAGTTATATTCTTGTATATAGGAGCAGTATTAGAGTAGTTATATTCTTGTATATAGGGGGCAGTATTATAGTAGTTATATTCTTGTATATAGGGGGCAGTATTATAGTAGTTATATTCTTGTATATAGGGAGCAGTATTATAGTAATTATATTCTTGTATATAGGGGTAGTATTATAGTAGGTATATTCTTGTATATAGGGGCAGTATTATAGTAGTTATATTCTTGTATATAGCGGCAGTATTATAGTAGTTATATTCTTGTATATAGGGGTCAGTATTATAGTAGTTATATTCTTGTATATAGGGGGCAGTATTATAGTAGTTATATTCTTGTATATAGGAGCAGTATTATAGTAGTTATATTCTTGTATATAGGAGCAGTATTATAGTAGTTATATTCTTGTATATAGGAGCAGTATTATAGTAGTCATATTCTTGTATATAGGGGCAGTATTATAGTAGTTATATTCTTGTATATAGGGGGCAGTATTATAGTAGTTATATTCTTGTATATAGGAGCAGTATTATAGTAGTTATATTCTTGTATATAGGAGCAGTATTAGAGTAGTTATATTCTTGTATATAGGAGGCAGTATTATAGTAGTTATATTCTTGTATATAGGAGCAGTATTATAGTAGTTATATTCTTGTATATAGGAGCAGCATTATTGTAGTTATATTCTTGTATATAGGAGCAGTATTAGAGTAGTTATATTCTTGTATATAGGGGGCAGTATTATAGTAGTTATATTCTTGTATATAGGGGCAGTATTATAGTAGTTATATTCTTGTAGATAGGGGCAGTATTATAGTAGTTATATTCTTGTATATAGGAGCAGTATTATAGTAGTTATATTCTTGTATATAGGGGGCAGTATTATAGTAGTTATATTCTTGTATATAGTGGCAGTATTATAGTAGTTATATTCTTGTATATAGGGGCAGTATTATAGTAGTTATATTCTTGTATATAGGGGGCAGTATTATAGTAGTTATATTCTTGTATATAGGGGCAGTATTATAGTAGTTATATTCTTGTATATAGGGGGCAGTATTATAGTAGTTATATTCTTGTATATAGAGGCAGTATCATAGTAGTTATATTCTTGTATATAGGAGCAGTATTATAGTAGTTATATTTTTGTATATAGGAGCAGTATTATAGTAGTTATATTCTTGTATATAGGGGCAGTATTATAGTAGTTATATTCTTGTATATAGGAGCAGTATTATAGTAGTTATATTCTTGTATATAGGGGCAGTATTACAGTAGTTATATTCTTGTACATAGGGGGCGGTATTATAATAGTTATATTCTTGTATATAGGAGCAGTATTATAGTAGTTATATTCTTGTATATAGGAGCAGTATTATAGTAGTTATATTCTTGTATATAGGGGCAGTATTATAGTAGTTATATTCTTGTACATAGGGGGCGGTATTATAGTAGTTATATTCTTGTATATAGGGGCAGTATTATAGTAGTTATATTCTTGTATATAGGGGGCAGTATTATAGTAGTTATATTCTTGTATATAGGAGCAGTATTATAGTAGTTATATTCTTGTATATAGGGGCAGTATTATAGTAGTTATATTCTTGTATATAGGGGCAGTATTATAGCAGTTATATTCTTGTATATAGGGGGCAGTATTATAGTAGTTATATTCTTGTATATAGGAGCAGTATTATAGTAGTTATATTCTTGTATATAGGAGCAGTATTATAGTAGTTATATTCTTGTATATAGGGGCAGTATTATAGTAGTTATATTCTTGTATATAGGGGCAGTATTATAGCAGTTATATTCTTGTATATAGGGGGCAGTATTATAGTAGTTATATTCTTGTATATAGGAGCAGTATTATAGTAGTTATATTCTTGTATATAGGGGCAGTATTATAGTAGTTATATTCTTGTATATAGGGGCAGTATTATAGTAGTTATATTCTTGTATATAGGGGCAGTATTATAGTAGTTATATTCTTGTACATAGGGGGCGGTATTATAATAGTTATATTCTTGTACATAGGGGGTAGTGTTACAATAGTTAATACTGATGTTATAAGGATTCAGCTTTAAGACAATGGTTAAATGGGCGTGAAAAGCGCTACTTTTAATGTGTCAGAGTTCAGCAGAGTTTCTAGTGTAGCACCGATGAGCTGCGACTGTTGAGTATGTGCTTGGTATCTGCATTGTCATGTCCAGGCAGATATGGGTGGTGTCTATATTTCTGCTAATGATTGAGGATTGTAGGTCTCTTTCTTGAGATGAGCTCAGCGGGACCTTTTGCATTTTCATGCTGCATATAAGAAATGTCATGCCATATGTTTCAATCCCACCCAGGAGTCCTCGCCATAAATAAGACCCAATTGCAGAGATCCCTCAAGTGCACTTAGCTACTTGTCTCTTGGACTATAGCAAAAGGCCAGATGATAAAATGAGCATTGTTCATGTGGGTTTTGTTAGAGGTGTGAAATCGGGATGTTGGTCCCATCCATCAGCAGCTTGATGAACAGGGGTTATTCAGATCAGAGACTGGGAAACGTGTGCAGGGTAGAGCAGACGCTCTCAGTTCTGCCCTCAGTATTTCTTGTTGGCAGCAGTTTAATTGGACTTTACAACGTCCTCCTTGAAGATAAAGCTGGTGCATGGTTGTGTTTGCACTGTAGTATTATAGGCCCTATTTTATTACGTTGTGTATTCTGCTTCGTTATGTTTTCCTTCTCCTCAGGGAAGCTTACACCAGTTCACTAAGCAATTGTAGAAACCGCAAGACACAACATAAATGTCAAATCAGTGTTGGGTACGGCACCAGGAGCTTCCACTGATCTCGAATGATGCGACTCCGTCCCTATTTTATTGGAGGAGGCCATTGAATGCAATAGAAATTAATGATTGACAAGTCCTACAATAACAAAAATCCTTTTAATGCCAGGACTCACAATCCAAGCCAGAGGCGAAACATACAGTGCAAATTGCCTGATGCAACCGTTTGAATTCACACAACTTTTCTCTGCTTGAGTCCCCATTCACTTTTATTGACTTTCGTTGAAATGTTACAAGTTGCATCAATACATGACACCTGTAAAGTGCAAGAGAATTCATTCGCGGACTCGTCCAGCCCAGGCCTTCCATTCACTTTATTATCAGAATTTCACCCTGCCATCAATCTGTGAGTCATGATCAGAATACAGGCTATTATTTATGGCAGCCTGTACTGTGTCTATGGAGCAACAGACTGTAATCTCAACATAATCTGTGTCGTCATATTGGCTGGCAAATAAGACCTTTATTTTTTTATAGAGACTAAGTCCAATATGAAGTATATATAATTAGACTTTATTGCTTTTCATAAAGCTTACATTTTACCCTTGGTGAGCCTATGCATATATGTTATAGAGCTACATGTAAGAATTTCATCCTTTTCTTATAATTGGAAGGATAACGTCCCAATAACTGAGTGAGAGCAGCGACCTATCCTAACTGTGTGCAAAACCATTACAGCATAGACTAATGTCAATGGGGGTCTGTACTCTGTCTATGGAGCAGTAGGCACAAGTTGTCATCAAATAGCCCATGTCAAGTATATTGCTCTACATTAGCCTTGACATATTCCCCAGTCCTAGAAAGTGAATAACGTGGTTGCTCGCCAACCCCATCTCCACACTTAGTATTATGTTCCTTAATGTATAGTTCCATAGGTTGAAAAAAGACACAGGTCCATCAAGTTCAATCTTTCTCTACCATTTATACGTAATTCATTGCTAGATTAGTTATAATCTCTGCGTCATTTGTCAGTAAATAAACAGTTAGCCCTTTTTTAAATGCTGACATAGTATCTGCCATTACTGGCTACTGGGGCAGGGCATTTCATATTTTGACTGCTCTAACTGTAAAGAACCCTTTCTTATATTGATGTCTCAATCATATTTCCTCCGCACGCAATGAATGTCCCTGGTTCTTTGAAAAGTCCTCGGAAAGTACAGATTATGTGCTAGTTCTTTGTAGTGAGCAAACTTATACTTTACGTGTTAAAAGGTCACCTCTTTTTTTTTTCCCGAGCTGAATAATTCCAATTTTTTAAGCCTTTCATTGAAAGAGAAAAGGGAACAGCATTCCAGGTATATAGTACGCTTCAAGTGATTTTTCTTTTCAGGATTTTATGAAACTTTCATGAAACTTCTATACACAGAAAGATACTTCCTGACCTCTCTTCTAATAATTTCATTGCAGGGGCTAGTCCACACGTGGCCAAAAATACTGCAGATTTTCCGCATCATATTTTTTTGCGGAAAATCCGCAGCATAATACTGTAGCAGAGGAGTAGATGAGATTACAAGAAATCTCATTCACACGCTGCGTACGTGATATGTGAAGATTCCGCACAGAAATTGACCTACGGGGAGGTTTTTTAAGCCGCAACATGTCAATTGTGGTTGCGAAATTGACATTATTTTGTTGTAGGTTTTTCCCATTGAATTCAATGCGGAACTAAAACCCGCAACAAACAGTCAAACGTTGTGACTTTTGCGGCGGGAATTACATTGATTACACCGCAAAAATCGCAACTTAGAAAATAAAAAAAACTTCTAATTACCTCTGCATTCTGCAGGCTGGTCTCCTGGTGTGACGTTTCATCCCATGTGACCTCCGCTGCAGCTAATCACAGGCTGCAGCGATCTCCTGCGATGAAACGTGATATCAGGAGTCCGGCCAAGTGCTGCAGTTTTCCACAGCGGACATTTGTTGCGCTTTTTCGCCCGGAATTCCCTGCGGCCACCAGGGCGGATACGCTGTGTACCTTTACGCAGCGTATCTGCCCCGTGTAAACTTAACCTAAGAGAGACCTCCCCTCTCATTTAATAATCTAGTCGCCCGCCTTTGAACCCTCTCCAGTTCTCCTATATCCTTTTTACAGTGTGGTGCCAAAACTGAATTCAAGCTGTGGCCTTACAAGGGATAATGCAGCATGTAAATTATCCATAGATCTGAGAAACCAGCCCAGAATACTATAAAATAACAGTAGTGGAACAGTCAACCAGAAGTTTACATAGGAAATCATAGTGGTAAATGCCATTTGTTCAGCCATGTTAATAAAGCCCACACTGGGAGCTGGACGGAAAGGGAGACTATTACGGATTAGTGATCATCTGTGTTAAGGGGTTATGTACATAGCAAGCTGAAATTCTACATATTATTTGTATGCTACAGATACAGCCGTTACTTGTGTGTCCCAGAAACTGGAAACCACATTAAATTGTCTGCTAAATATAGCCGTAAACAAAGGCATCAAACACTGGCCACATAGAGGGCAGCTCCGCCATCATGAACTTGCTCAGAACTAGAGCGAGTCTGTTGCACCCAGTTAGGACCAGCTGAAATTAAAAGATTGTGATTGTATTTTTGGCTTTAGAAATGACCACAAGGGAAGGCTTTTTTTCTCTTTTTTTTTTTTTTTTCTCGCTCAGAAGTTTAATTAGCATGCCGCCCATGAAACAGATCGTTATTGTTCCTGGCCTGGCATAGACATTGAGTGGCAGCAAGCTTAACACGTGAAGCCTGCGGACACGTACAGACCTCTCCAAGCAGGGAGGATGAAGAAGAATATGAATTCCTGACAATGAAGAGCTTTCTGCGAAGCCGCTACTTCCAGCCATGGAAACACACTGCGCGTTTCAGGGTCGTTAATTGTACTCTGTGTAAAACCCAAAGAGAAGGTGTCAATTGTCCTGTGGGTTGTTTTTTTTATTTTTTAAATCTGTCTTGTTAAATTCACTGAGTCCGCTTATAAAATATTTAGACATAAAAGAAGCAGGCGGAAAACAAGCCGCTCCGCCAGGTCTAATTACAAAGCAATAAAAAAAGAACCTGAGTGTCCTGCTGGCAGAATTTATTTTGCTGGTAATCCACTTTTTTTTTTTTGTTCTGAAAACGGCTTGCTGTAATTTAGGATGTTGTTCCTATTGTTGTAGATGTCTTCGGCTAGGTAGATTCTTCTGTAATTGGGAGAGCAACATAGACGCGGAACATTAATGTTCAGGTTGTAATTTTAGATAAGGTTGGGGGTGAATGGAGCTAGTTCCATGAAGGCAGAGTAATGATTCCCAAATAATAGTGCCTTAGGGCTCGTCCACACGTAGTGGAATTGCTGCGTATTTTCCGTCCAGAATTGCGGGCGAAAAGTACGCAGCAGAATACAGTAGCAGCAAAGTGCATGAGATTTAACAAATCTCATCCACACGCTACGTAAAACTTCCGACCAGAAATTGACCTGCGGTGCGAATTTTTCGTAACGCAGCAAGTGAATTCCTGCTGTGGAAAGTGGACTGAATTGCTGCGTTTTTCAGGGGAGACGTCACCATCCCCCAACATTGAGAAAAACACAGAAAAATCTGCACCATTTTCTGCAGTAAAAAAACGCAGGAAATGTTGCAGTTTTTTCGCAGCAGAAATTCTGAAATGGAATTGCTGCTGAAATTTTCTGCAGCAATTCCGTTGTGGACAACCCTTTACAGTGTGTAAATAATGCCACCATGCAGTGGCAAATAAAAAAAATGTTTGTTATACTGCCACACAGTGCCCAAGTAACATTTATATATAGTGCCCATATCATATCACTATAGAGCTCAACTAACATCTATATAGTCCACAAATAATGCCACTATACACTGCCTACTTAACGGGGACTTGTCACGTCCCCTCCGCTGTAACACTAAATACCTCTTTCACGGTTACCCCACAGATTACTGTCCACACTGATAGGACAGTGCCAGAGTGACATAGTGCCTGACATTGGGTGCACTGAAATGCCCAGTTTTCCAATTACACTTGGCAATTTGCATATTTCCTGCATTTTGGGTGGGATAGCAGAACAAGGGGGGAAAAAAATATTTATTTTGTTTAATAGGGGAGAAGATGTGACCGATCCTCTTTGTGCACAAATAATGCCGCTACATATACTGCACATTGTGGGGACAAGAGGAAGATCCCTGGCCATATTCCCATACCATAACCCAATCCTGTGTATCTTTCATTGTGTTCAACTCCTGCAAATCTACTTTGGGATCTCTTGCTTCCCATCTTCCTCAGTTGTGATTATAGATGATAGTGTGGAAAAGAATATCAATATTCACTAAAACTGGACATAGATGGAAAGATTTGCCCTGACCTGACCAGTGTTGTGATATTTGAAACACATTGTAACACTTTATAAAGGGGCAAGTAGAAATATATTTATAATAATGGGAATCATTTTCGACATTGTCGGCCATATTTGTTCCTATGGGGCTTCTTTTTTTGTCACCTGGTCATCCAGAAGGTCCTTTTACCTCCCTCTCACAGGCCATGCTGGAATAAACCCTCTCCTATCACACTCACTGACGTCCATTACATTCAATAACAAGTTTCTGTTATTATTATTATTTCTTTTTTGGACTCCATTCTTTTTCATCCGCGGATCTTGCACAGCAGAGCTTTTAAGTGGTTGAGGCCGTAGAAACGGTGTGTGTGCCATTCAGCATGGTGGTGCGGTAGTTTGATGCCATCCGACTCCCTGTATTTACTTTGCTGAATGCTGCCATATTTAGCACAGATATCAGATAAAATGTGATTCTACTTGTTAACTAAATGCTATTTTAAGGATAAGAAAATTCAATAAGAGATCCCTATTTATATTTCTTTTATTTCTGTGACTAGTTACATTGTGTAGTTTCATGTTTTTGCTTTTTTTAGAGCATGCCTGTGGACTGGGGCTTGTGTGTGTGTGTGTGTGTGTGATTGTTACATTGTGTGTGTGTGTGTGTGTGATTGTTACATTGTGTGTGTGTGTGTGTGTATGTGTGCGTGGGGGGGGGGGGGGTTCCTGCTGCAGCACAAATTAAACATTAAATGGTCGCCCATTTAAACAAATGGGCAGCCATATAATGCATGAATGTGGAGGGTCCTTCATAGCAAGACTAGTTCTTTGCATCGTCTCTGCAGTTTGGCAGACAAAAAATACACCTTTAGTGCTGCCACATGACCTATTGAGATATATGGAAACCCAAAATGTACAACCCTTTTCAACCCTGTGAGTAAAAATATAGCACCTCTTTTTATAATTAAGGACTGAAAATTCCCTGTTAAAGATCTAGATTTAATGACCCGCGGCTTGTGGACCCACTGTGCTACTCACCCTGTTTGATTTTGGGCCACCTCTAAGAGCATTATGTAAGCAGCATCCCCGCTATTCACCCTTTAATCCCCATATGGGGACCTGTACTTTGCTGCAGGGAGACTACAGGTTGCTACCTCTTGAGGTGGTCCTGGTGTGAGTAGCAGCTGGCAAAGCGGTCCAGAAGCGGACGGTGTACACCATGGGTACAGGCACTGGCAGATGATACATTGGCAGGCGGGTCTAGGTCTGAAGTCCGTTTTTAACAGGTAGCGGGTTTGAAGGCTTGCAGCAGGAGACAGGTTGCCAAGAGGTAGTAGGCCTCAGGCTCGTACCCTTTAGCGGGGTACAGACTGGTAGCAGGTAGCATGATTCTGACTGATAACGGGTAGCAGGATACGGACTGGCAGTAGGTAGCTGGAAACCGACTGGTAGCGGGTAGTAGGATGCAAACAGGAACCCTCGCAGGAAACAACTATGTTGCGCCAAAGTTGCTCAGGCACGAGGTGATCAGAGGAGCTGCCTTAAATAAGCTTGGAGCAACAAGGACTGGTTGGGGAGGTTTGTTAATGTGCGTGCTGGCACTTTAATAAACATGCGGTCGCGAGTAGGAAGAGGAACGCGACCACAGGAGGCAGGACAGAGGCGCTGGAGGCCACAAGCAGCAAAGGGACCAGGCCTGACGACGTCCTCCGTTGGTGGAGTGGCACTCGCCGCTGGCATTACACTAGACCTCATTTCGCTCAATTGTTAGTGTGAGGCCACGTGCACACAACCGTAGATTTCATCCGTAATTACGGTCCGCAGTTATGGATCCATTAATTTCTATTGACCATGGACACCTTCCCATATATTTGCGGGTAGGTGTCCAGGATGTAGGAAGGCTCCGCAAAAGATAGAACATGTGATTACAGGCACGGCCGGGTGCATGAGGTTTATCAGTGTAGGTAATCTCTACACTGATCCGTACAAACATGATAAACCCTCAGCCCAAGTTTGGCCGGTGCAACGAGCGCCGATCTACGAGACAGCTCATTGGTCAGCGCTCGTTTGCTCCTTTCACAAGGAGCTGGTATGGGGACGAGCGATAGGAGTAACATACATTTGTATCATGTCGGCAGCACGTCTCCCTGTTTACTCAGGGAATTGTGCTGCCGACAACGATAATCTTTTACACAATTAAAACCAAACGATCAGCTGATAAAGAAGCATTTGCTCGTTCATCTGCTGATCGCTGTCCTGTTTACACAGGGCAATTATCGGGAACGAGCTTTCTATGAACGCTCGTCTGCCCGATAATTGGCCAGTGTAAAAGGGCCTTAAGTCAGGAAATATTTTCAGGACAAATTTAAGGCTCTAAATATAAACCCAAGTGTGTGGCTATGGGGGTGCAGAGGTAGCAGTCACCCCAAATGCTCCTTTTGACACAGTATTGTTAATTGCACGTTGGCAGGGAGGGGTCTGTTACAGTTCTTTCATCGGGCCCAGGATTAATTCAACATAGACAGCAAGCATGTTGCAGAACTTTTCATCACATAATGATCTAGTTTTATTGCAGGAGACTGGATGAGCACTTTATTAAATTTATGTTTTATTAACCTGAACTTCCAAAAGACCGCGTCTAACCATGAACATAAGATTGTGTTGTTTTTTGTTGTTTTTTTTGCACGGAATCCATATCAAATTTTCATAGATAGCAAAGAGAACAGTGAAAATCATGTCCAGCAGCAGCTGATCGATTTCTGTTCAGTTGAACCATCGCCACTACATGTATATAAACCCCTTCCCACACTATGTTGTACATTAACGGCGCTGGAGGAAGGTAGTTCCTGCACATCGCCATAATTGTACGGCGCTGGAATGGAGCAGGCTAAGGAGCTGAGCCCACATCATCTTAGGCTGGATTCACACGAGCATGTTCAGTCCGTGAAGGACGGAACGTATTTTGGCCGCAAGTCCCGGACCGAACACACTGCAGGGAGCCGGGCTCCTAGCATCATAGTTATGTACGACGCTAGGAGTCCCTGCCTCGCTGCAGGACAACTGTTCCGTACTGAAAACATGATTACAGTACGGGACAGTTGTCCCGCAGCGAGGCAGGGACTCCTAGCGTCGTACATAACTATGATGCTAGGAGCCCGGCTCCCTGCAGTGTGTTCGGTCCGGGACTTACGGCCAAAATACGTTCCGTCCTTTACGGACCGAATATGCTTGTGTGAATCCAGCCTTACAGCTGACACCCTACTGCAACAGCCGGGATCGGAGCTATCTCAGATTATGGCTGTTTAACCCTTTAGATACTGACCACAGCATTAAAGAGGCTCTGTCACCACATTATAAGTGGCCTATCTTCTACATGATGTGATCGGCGCTGTAATGTAGATAACAGCAGTGTTTTTCTTATTTAGAAAAACGATCATTTTTGACGGAGTTATGACCTATATTAGCTTTATGCTAATGACTTTCTCAATGGACAACTGGGCGTGTTTTACTATATGGCCAAGTGGGTGTTGTACAGAGGAGTGTATGACGCTGACCAATCAGTGACCAATCAGCGTCATACACTTCTCTCCATTCATTTACACAGCACATAGTGATATAGCTAGATCACTATGTGCAGCCACATACACACACTATAACATTACTGCGGTGTCCGGACAATGAATAGACATTACCTCCAGCCAGGACGTCCTGTGTAGTCATTCTCCTGACCACTTCTGTAGCGTCTGTGTGATTTACAGCACAGCACAGCGAGATCTTACTGTGAATGACAGTTTACAGCGTAATCTCGCGAGACTACGCCTGCTATGCTGTAAATCACAGAGACGCTACAGAAGTGGTCAGGAGAATGAATACACATGACGTCCTGGCTGGAGGTAACGTATATTCATTGTCATGACATGAGTAGCGTTATAGTGTGTTTATGTGGCTGCACATAGTGATCTAGCTATATCGCTATGTGCTGTGTACATGAATGGGGAGAAGTGTATGACACTGATTGGTCACTGATTGGTCACTGATTGGTCAGCGTCATACACTCCTCTGTACAACGCCCAGTTGGTCATATAGTAAAACACGCCCAGTTGTCCATTGAGAAAGTCATTACTATAAAGCTAATATAGGTCATAACTCCGTCACAAATGATCGTTTTTCTAAATAAAAACCACTGCTGTAATCTACATTACAGCGCCGATCACATCATGTACAAGATAGGCCACTTATAATGTGGTGACAGGGACTCTTTAAAGTGGCTTTATAGAAGGTGGCTCCCTCTGTAAGGCCATCAATGGGTTGCCAGATTAATTAAGATGATTGAAAAAAAAAAAATGTAAAATCCGAAGAAGAAAAAATAAATAAAATAACTCCCCCCACCACAGACACGGATCAGACGAGACAAAAACAAATTCTTAATTTTAAAATAAAGAAAACAATTTTTATTGTGCAAAAGTAGTAAGACATATCAACTTGGTATCATCGTAATTGTATCGACCCACAGAATAAAGTTATCACAATATTTATACCGGCCGGTGAACGCCGTAAAAACTAATTCCAGAAAACAATTGTGGAACTGCCATTTTTTCCGTCCTCCCCTTCAATAATTATTAAAAGTTGTACAATACATTATATGTGCACAAAAATGGTGCCCTTAAAACAAGTCCTGCTAAAAAACAAGCCCTCCTACAGCTATGTCAATGCAAAAATAAAAACATTATGGTTATTGGAATGCGGAGATGAAAAAACAAAATAAATCGCCGCGTCCTAAAGTCCCAAACTAGGCCGTGTCCTTTAGGGGTTAATTTTATTCTATTGGGAGGGGGGGGGGGTAACAGAGATAAATACTTGGAGCAGGGGCTATATAATACCCATACTTTTTACATGACATTTCAGCTCAATATCTTTTCAAATTAATTTTCTCCGCTTCATTACCGAAAACGAGACATTTCCTTTAAACAGATCATCTTTCTTCTCGTTGCTTCGGGCATCGCAGGTTCTTCTTAGATATTAATCTTTCGCCTTGGCGCACTCTGATTTCCTTCCAGGGGGCTTTTAAGGGTTATAAATCTCCCCTATCCCCCCAAAACATTTGGAGGCAGAGAGATGCTGATGTGTTGGAAATGGTCTCGCGTTGAAAAATCCTCTACATGTGACCAAACCCTTGGATGCTTCATAGACTCCTGATTATCCTGACCTGGTCACAGCTTAATTTCTCATATTTACGAAACACATGATAAAAACATGTCAGAAATCAGCATCAAAGCCACTGACTTAAAGGGGCCCAGTGTGTGCTTGGACTTTGTGGTGTGCAGCGTTAAATTAGGTTTTTCGGGCCAAAGCAACTAAAGTGCTAAAAAAGAACAGGACAAACATGGAGAGCCTATCATTCTACTGATTACCATGGTACAATATGAGCGCACAGCCTGGGGAGGGGAATAAGGGGCGATTTATCTGTTCCTTTAAAGCCCCGGGCTAGGAGCACAGACTGATAGGGGAGAAAAAAATGTAATAAGGCCCCATTGTTCCTCAAGTGGAACCAAAATTATTTTGGCACTGAAGTACAACATTGATACACGGTCCTCAAATCCTAGAAACTTAAAGTCATGGAGGTCATTCTATACGTTATATAAGGGTTACCCACTCAACTTCTCCCCCTTCTGTCTGGGTGACATTTTTGGTGTTTTGTAAGTTTAATGGAGATTCTTCAGCTTCGAACATACTCACCATTTATTTACATGCCACCTAAGTTTTTGGCTTATAGGGCTTGGTTCACACACTGCAGCAGTGGCGCAGCACACGGCCGCTGCCTATTAACATGTGATGCAGTTGTATTTTGTTTTTTCACATTTTTTTTATGGAAGAGGCAATTTAAAGAAACATTTCTAGAGCTACCGCTGTGAAAACCTCATCATGGTACCACATGAAACGTGATTGCCTTTTTCCCGGTTTTTATTTTTGCCAGGGATTGGTCATACTGCCCTTTACACCAGTTCACAAAGTCTCATTAACAATTCTGTAACATCTGGCTGTTGTGGAGTCCTTTGCGCTGTCACACGCTGCCTTTTATCTTCTGTGATTGGCTAGACCAGCAATCCTCAACGTTTTATACCTTGAGCCAGATTTCATTTCGAGTGATCGCCGGGAGCCACGTTTAAGTAAAAAATATAACATTAAATGTAGAGAAACAAAAAATTATAACATTTCAATTTGTAGATAAATATTTCAATTTGAAATGAGCACAGTGACATTCCACCACCCAAACTGGCACTATTCTTGGGATAGGATATGTCTAATATTATTAATGTGGATGTCATATTGTAGCAAGAGCATATGGTTATAACTCTGGGTTTCTATGGCGAGCCACACTGCATGGGGTTGCGAGACCCATGTGGCTCCGAGCCACTGGTTTGGGACCTCTGGGCTAGACCGTTCCGAGTGGAGAGGAGATGCCATCTCTACCCTTTAATAATGTGGCATACTTTCTTACTGACTGGTGCTTGATTGAAATCCACCTCTTTAGCATTTAAAGGGTATGTTCCCACACACAGGATGGATACGCTGCAGATTTTCTACAACACAAAATCTGCAGCAGAATCTCAAAAAACTGCTAGTAAATTTGTCACAGAAATCCGCTACAAATAGTGCGTTTTTGCTGAGCATATTGGTGCGGAAACGCAGCGGTTTTACCTGCGGATTTATGTGATCGGCGCTGTAATGTAGATAACAGCAGTGTTTTTTATTTTGAAAACCAATCATTTTTGAGCAAGTTATGAGCTAGTTTAGATTTATGCTTATTAGTTTCTTAATAGACAACTGGGCGTTTTTTACCTTTTGACCAAGTGGGCGTTGTACAGAGGATTGTATGACGCTGACCAATCCGCGTCATATACTTCTCTCCATTCAGGTCCATTTGTACTCATCACAGCGTGATCTTACGAGATCACGCTGTGCTGTCACATACACCCACAGTAACTTTACTGAAGTGTCTTGAGAGTGAATAGACATCACCTCCAGCCAGGACGCGATGTCTATTCACACTCCCGACACTTCGGTAAAGTTTGTGTGGGACTTAATCACACAGCACAGCGTGCTGTCATTCACAGCGTGATCCCGCGAGATCACGCTGTTCTGAGTACAAATGGACATAAATGGAGAGAAGTGTATGACGCTGATTGGTCACTGATTGGTCAGCGTCATACACTTCCCTCCCCAATTTATAATCTGGTGACAGAGCCTCTTTAAATATTAAGGTTGGGTTCCCACAGTGCGGATTTGCGGCAGATTTTGCATGCAGTTTTTTTTTAAGCTAAAACCAGGATTGGAACCAAAACAGAGGAAATAGATAAAGAAAGGCCTTACAGGTCTGCTCTCTTGGATCCAAATCTGCATTGTGGGAACCCAACTTAAATCTAGCAAGGTATATGAGCACCTGTGGATTTCCAGCGGTTTATGGGAAAATCACGCAGCATCTCCACATAGAACCCGCAGCATAAATTGACATGCTGCAGAATTGAAAGTCTCACTGCCGAACACTTTGCGCACAGCGTTTTTTTCCGCAGCGTGGCCATGAGATTTTTCTAAAACTCATTCACTTGGCTGCTGCTTTAAATGCTGCGGAATTTCCACATAGAATTCCACTGCAGAATTTCCGCAGCGTTTATGCTACGTGAGAACCGATCCTAAGGGTATATTACAGAAATACCCAACGGATAGGGTCTGCCGTATGCCCCATGCTCATCCTTCAGCATTTAGGCGGCAGATTGCTTTCATTTATTTAGCACATACCCCAAGGTATCATCATTTTAAGGACATGAAATGTGATTTAGCTAGAGAACTACATTATATTTTTAAGGAAATAATTTAATAAGCGACTTCTATTTTTATTCTCGGTAATTGGTTTCTGACTGACATGCATTTATTTTAGTCTCAGTCTCTGCTTTAGACGGCTCTATGGGTGGAGACGTTACAAAATTGGAAAATTCAATGACTGATATGAGCCTGGTATGACTTCCAAATAATCTTTTTTGAGCACAAACCTCTTGTTTGTTATACAGCCCTAAAAATCTAAAAATACAGTATGGGGTTTATTTACAGAAGTGTTGGACTAGAGGCTCAAGGACCCTGGTGCAAAAGTTGTGCCCTCCACTTAAAAGGATTATGAGGTTAGCAAAAGCGCCGGTGGCATGTGCTATCGATTTGAATGTAGCTGAGCTGCAATACCAGGCACAACACATTAAACAAATTGGTACAAAAAGTAAAGCTGACCTCTGTCTGTAATCTCACACAATCCTATTAACTTTTCGCTATATAGTGTGCTCTATATATATGTAGACATGAGGTTGTAGAGGGTCTATATATTGAAATTATTATCTCTAATGTAAACCACAGCATTGTGTCCTCCTAAATATTCCAATCGTAGCATTTGTAGATCGGCCGTTGTGTGATTGCCGTCCCCATTGCAACACCTCTGATTATTGAAAGGACTCGCTCTATTCTTGTGGTTGGGTATCTGACTACCCTCTCGCTGCAGGTAGCAGCCAGTCTCGTCTGTACAAATCCTGTGGGGAGTATGAACTATTAACGAATATGGGCACCTCCAATAGTATTACATCAGGGACATGGGTACCTTTTAGTGGTTGCCGCGTTTGAACATCCCTCAAATATTCTTTGATGGAAGTCTCATTGCCAAGGGCTCCCACAATGTAGTGCAGGAAAAGCAAAAGAGATTCTCCACTTTATTGTAAAGGTTTATACTTTACATTTATTTTTTTTATAAATCTGATCAACATCCCAGAGAGGGAAATGGCATGGTTGTTGGTGCCGAGCCAGATTTGAGCTGATCAGCGAAGTCCTGTCTGACAGTCTGGTTGCTAGGGATACATTGTAACCATCTCAGTATATGGGTTTGTCAGGCAGTGAATCCCTAGTAACCAGTCACTCTCAGATTACTCAGCTCTTCAGTTCAATTCCCAAACTAGAAGTGAGGTGTTTACCTTTAGTGTATTAAAAATCAATGGGGATTAAGTTATAATAATCCGTACCACACTTCTGCATGCAGCTGTGACAGTCACTTTTTGATGGCTTTCTCCCCCTCCACGCTGGGAGGTCAGGTATGTTTGCTGGTGCATGTGACCCTGGACATGTCACATTGTGGAGTGACTCCTTTTTCTTTTAACTTTCTCTAAGGCTGGATTCACACGAGCGTGTGCCTTTTGCGCACGCAAAAAATGCGGCGTTTTGACTGCGCAAAAGGCACTTGATAGCTCCGTGCGGCAGCATCATATGATGCGCGGCTGCGTGGTTTTCGCGCAGCCGCCATCATTATGACACTTCATTTGGATGTTTGTAAACAGAAAAGCACGTGGTGCTTTTCTATTTTCATTCATCCTTTTGACAGCTGTTGCGCGAATCACGCTGTTCGCACGGAAGTGCTTCTGTGTGACATGCGTGGTTTTCACGCACCCATTGACTTCAATGGGTTTCGTGATGCGCGAAAAACGCTCAAAGAACGGATATGTCGTGACTTTTACGCAGCAGATCAACGCTGCGTAAAAATCACGCACATGTCTGCACGGCCCCATAGACTAATATAGGTCCGTGGTACACGCGTGAAAATCACGCGCGTTGCACGGACGTATATCCCGTTCGTCTGAATAAGCCCTCAGTCACAGGAATTCTCAGTAATATTTCACATTAGTTTGAAACTTCCTATAATTAAATTTCAGCCTTGTAATTCCATATAGGAGTCACTGCAGACAAGAGGAGGAGGAACATGTACGCAGCGTTATACCATTTCACGGTGAGAAGTGACATTTAGGCCTCATTCACACGACAGGGTTTCCCGGCCGGGTGCCGGCCGTTCATAAATCGGCCAGCACCCGGCTGCATTAGGAATAATAGACCCCTAATGGGGCTATTCACACGACCGATTTTTTGACGGCCGGGAAAACCGGCCGTCAAAAAATAGGACATGCTCTATTTTCGGCCGGGTACCCGGCCGCCCGGCTCCCATAGAGGTCTATGGGGCCGGGTAATACACGGCCATCACCGGAATGTGTCCCGAGTGATGGCCGTTTTTTCCGTGGCTTGCGCTCTATCTCCTCCTCCTCACAGCGCAGAGTGCATGTGAGGAGGAGGAGTTGATGCCATTCTGACGAATGGCTGTACACTGTGTGGCAGGGCCGGGGTGTACAGCAGGTGGAAGGGAGCGCTGCGCTGGCTCCCTTCCCCTGTTTGTTTTAAAAGCGCCCTGGCCCGGCGACACCTTCCATGGCGCCACTAGCAGCTGCTGCTGCTGCGGCTGCTACTACCGTAGCGACGCCACTATAGCAGAGCAGGGAGGTATCGTTTTCGGGGATTCCGCTCCTGGACAGAGCGCTTGATGTCTCTGTCCATATCTGGGCAGTGACATCAGGGGAGACTCCTGAAGCGGAATCCCCGAACACATGGGGATTCCCCTTCAGGAGTTGCCGCTGATGTCATTGTCCAGATCTGCCCGGCCCGGAACGGATGCAAAACTTTATGCAAACCGGCCGGGCAAAATGACCGATTTTACAGGCCGACACTCGGGCTCGGGCGGCACCCTGTCGTGTGAATCCCGCCTTAAGTCCTCATTCACACGACAGGGTCCGAGTGTCGGCCGGGAAAATCGGCCGTTTTTGGCAGATTTTCCCGGCCGGTTTGCATCCAGTTTTCATCCGTTCCGATTCCGTTTCGGGCCGTGTTGCCGTTTTTACCGTCCGATTTGGACCCGATTTGCATCCGTTTTTTTCCCTGTCAGTTTTAAAATCGGATGAATTTCATTTAAATTTGTTGCCACACACAGCCCTTTGTAGATAATGGATAATGCCACCCAGCTCCCTGCAGGTAATGCTACCCAGCTCCCTGCATGTAATGCCACCCAGCCACCTGCAGGTAATGCCACCCAGCACCCTGCAGGTAATGCCACCCTGCCCCTTGTAGGTGATGCCACCCTGCCCCCTGTAGGTGATGCCACCCTGCCCCCTGTAGGTGATGCCACCCTGCCCCCTGCAGGTGATGCCACCCAGCCCCCTGCAGGTAGTGCCACCCAGCTCCCTGCAGGTAATGCCACCCAGCTCCCTGCAGGTACTGCCACCCAGCCCCCTGCAGGTAATGCCACCCAGCACCCTGCAGGTGATGCCACCCAGCACCCTGCAGGTGATGCCACCCAGCCCCCTGTAGGTGATGCCACCCAGCCCCCTGTAGGTGATGCCACCCAGCCCCCTGTAGGTGATGCCATCCTGCCCCCTGTGGGTGATGCCATCCTGCCCCCTGTAGGTAATGCCACCCTGCCCCTTGTAGGTGATGCCACCCTGCCCCCTGTAGGTGATGCCACCCTGCCCCCTGTAGGTAATGCCACCCTGCCCCTTATAGGTGATGCCACCCTGCCCCCTGTAGGTGATGCCACCCTGCCCCCTGTAGGTAATGCCACCCTGCCCCCTGTAGGTAATGCCACCCTGCCCCTTGTAGGTGATGCCACCCTGCCCCCTGTAGGTAATGCCACCAAGTCCCCTGTAGGTAATGCCACCAAGTCCCCTGTAGGTGATGCCACACAGCCCCCTGTAGGCGATGCCACCCTGCCCCCTGTAGGTGATGCCACCCAGCCCCCTGTAGGTGATGCCACCAAGTCCCCTGTAGGTGATGCCACCCAGCCCCCTGTAGGTTGCACCCATGCCCCTGTAGGTGATGCCACCCAGCCCCCTGTAGGTTGCACCCATCCCCCCCCCTTCCAGGAGAAGTCACTGACTTCAATGTTCATATATGGACAGTGTAGTCACTGACTTCTCCTGGAGAGGAATTCCCTGCCACAGGTCGGGAATTCCACTTCAGAAGTGAGTGACGTCACTGTGTCCATATATGTACAGTGTAGTCACTTCTCCTGTAGCGGAATCCCCGGCCATAGAGTCGGGGATTCCGCTGCAGAAGTGAGTGACTTCGCTTTGTCCATATATGGACAGTGTAGTCACTCACTTCTCCTGTAGCGGAATCCCCAATCCTACAGGGAGCAAAAAAAGACCCTCCTCCTCCTCCTCACATGCACTCTGCACTGTGAAGAGGAGGAGAGAGAGTGCGCGAGCGACGGTACACCCGGCCATCACTCGGGACACATTCCGGTATTACCCGGCCCCATAGACTTCCGGCCGAAAATAGGGCATGTCCCATTTTTTGACGGCTGGTTTTCCCGGCCGTCAAAAAATCGGTCGTGTGAATAGTCCCATTAGGGGTCTATTGTTCCTAATGCAGCCGGGTGCCGGACGATTTATGAACGGCCGGCACCCGGCCGGGAAACCCTGTCATGTGAATTCCGCCTAATTCTGCCATAATAAGGGGGGACTCCTGGCACCATCAACATGAGAGATAATACTTGATAAATTGGCTGTATATGAAATTTAATGCCAATCCGTCACCTTTGCAATGTTGCGACATTGGTTTATTGGTGACAAGTGTAAAATATCAGTTATATTATATCCATAAATGATCTTCTATTATATGTAATTGTAATAAATAAACTAGATTTGTGACAAGTGTTTCCTCAAGGATACAATAAGATGCAAATACAGACCAGGTCCAGACGCTTTTTATGTTCACATTAATGTACAGTTAAGGCCTTATTCACACGGACGTGTCCGTCTTGCGCGCGCAAAAAACACTGCCGTGTGCCGTGCGCGATTTGCATGTACCCATTGACTTCATTGGGTGCGTGCTGCACGAAAAACGGGCAACTATAGGACATGTCGTGAGTTTTACGCTGCGTGAAAATCACTGACAGTCTGAACGGCCCCATTCACTTACATAGGTCCGTGCGACGCTCGTGAAAATCATGCGCGTAGCACGGACGTACAACACGTTCGTGGGAATAAGGCCTAAAAGGGAAATTAAACGTGGTCCTGTTTTAAAATGAAGATGTGCAGCGGTCATCCCGGGTTATTTTTGCCTGCTAGTTATTTCCTTTGGTGTTGGCTGTTTTTTCAGTTCTGCTCCATTTACGGCACAGCTGTGATCAGTGACTTCAGCTGAGCTGCATGGTCTATTGGAGTCTGAGGGAGCCTGAAATTGACTTCTTGTTTCTGGATTCCTCCCGCATGCTTTACATTTACAACTTATTGTTTACACTGTAGCTCATAAATGTCCCACATGTACTAAGACATATTTCCCACCAGTTAAAGTAAAGGAGATAGTTGTAGTGAATTGCGGCAAATTTATTTGGCGCATTTTTTAAATAGATCACCGTCAGAAAATAAAAATGTGAACCTTTGTGTTTCCCTAATTTAATGTTGGTCAAAATGTAGACCGGTCTGACCCAGTGACGTCATCCAGTTCAACCACTGATTCAGGTGGTGACACTCTGTTTGGTCCAGTCATCTGTATGGGGGAAAAAGTGAAGAGTTTGTGGACCACTTCCATTGTTGGGTCTTAGTACATCATCTAATCACTCATCTTATCCAAGGGGCAGAGGTGCAAAACTTATCATATCGGTGGCCACCGTACTATACACAGGTACTGCAGTATTACAGCGTCTGCAGACCCTACACAGCTTGTTATGATGGTTTGGTGGTCCAGGCATGGGATCTGCGGCTTCATCACTTGCGTCTGGTGCACATTCCATAAGTGTGTCCTGTAAAGATGAGCTGTGTCCGCCTGCTCCTTCAGAGTCAGGTGAACAGGAGAATTCTTTGTGAGTCAAGAACTGAATGTCACTGTCGTCAGCCGTGTTTGCTTCAGATCCTCAAATGTTTGGTGAATCACATCTTTATCTTTTGCAAATGAATGATTTAAATCGCTCTTTCATCTGCTGCACAAAGTGTCTTTGAGGCTCTGCTTGCTGAAGGCATCCTGCGTGTCATCAATTTTGTAAGCCATATTTCCTTCATAAACTTCCCATTCATATGGCAGGAGCAGGCAAGAAAAAGGCAGCTTGTAGATAAGTGTTTATTTGCCTGACTAACAGCAATACTACAGACGCCCACGTTCTCCCCACTTCACTGAGGGGTTTAGGCTCTTACTGAGAATCACAGAAGACATAGGTATCTATCTGCTCATATATATATATATATATATATATATATATATAATCTGTATATATAGACACTCCACAGTACCACTTCTCCTGTCCTGTATACTGGGTGTAATCCTCAGTATCTGTATTATTCTGTATATATACACTGCACAGTACCACCTCTCCTGTCCTGTATACTGGGTGTAATTCTCAGTATCTGTATTATTCTGTATATATAGACACTCCACAGTACCACTTCTCCTGTCCTGTATACTGGGTGTAATTCTCAGTATCTGTATTATTCTGTATATATAGACACTCCACAGTACCACTTCTCCTGTCCTGTATACTGGGTGTTATTCTCAGTATCTGTATTATTCTGTATATATACACTGCACAGTACCACTTCTCCTGTCCTGTATACTGGGTGTAATTTTCAGTATCTGTATTATACTGTATATATGGACACTGCACAGTTCCACTTCTCCTGTCCTGTATACTGGGTGTAATTCTCAGTATCTGTGTTATTCTGTATATATATACACTGCACAGTACCACTTCTCCTGTCCTGTATACTGGGTGTAATTCTCAGTATCAGTATTATTCTGTATATATGGACACTGCACTGTACCACTTCTCCTGTCCTTTATACTGGGTGTAATTCTCAGTATCTGTATTATTCTGTATATATGGACACTGCACAGTACCACTACTCTCCTGTCCTGTATACTGGGTGTAAATCTCAGTATCTGTAATTGTAGCGTCCATGGCCACGGGCCGTCGGGTTTATTCACCCCCCCCCCCCCGACGCCCGTAGCCATGGATCCGTGAGCTCTGGTCCCCATCTCCTTCCTAGGAGACGCCAGCGCTCACTTCCGCTCCGTTCTGCTGTGTCCCGTTCTGCTGCCATGATTTCCTGGTCTATAAGAAGGCCCCAGGCCTTCTGATCCTTGCCTGAGCGTTGTTAGTTTTTCCCAGTCTGTCTTGCAAATGGTCCCTTAGTGTCTCCCATTCCAGCTGTTACCCGTGCCCTGTTACCCGTTCCTGTATCCCGTACTGTTCTTGTTCCTGTGCCTACCAGTGTTGGAGTCGTGTCTACTGCACCTGCTGTCGTTTGCCACGTCTAGTGTCGTTTGCCACGTCTAGTGTCATTTGCCACGTCCAGTGTCGTTTGCCACGTCCAGTGTCGTTTGCCACGTCCAGTGTCGTTTGCCACGTCCAGTGTCTTCTGCCACGTCCAGTGTCGGATACTGCCCGCCACCAGCCTCCATCCGTGCTGAAACCACAGCCACTGTCTGGACTAGTTCAGGTACCCAAGCGTTACTATCTACTATTGACTTTCATACAGACTGTGACCTGGTCAGCTGCCTCTCCGCTACGGCGGAGCGGCCTAGTGGGTCCACATACCCTGTGACCGTGACAGTAATATTCTGTAGATATGGACGCTGCACAGTACCACTTCTCCTGTCCTGTACGCTGGGTGTAATTCTCAGTATCTGTATTATTTTGTATATATGACACTGCACATTACCACTTCTCCTGTCCTGTATACTGGGTGTAATTCTCAGTATCTGTATTATTCTGTATATACACTGCACAGTACCACTTCTCCTGTCCTTTATACTGGGTGTAATTCTCAGTATCTGTATTATTCTGTATATATGGACACTGCACAGTACCACTTCTCCTGTCCTGTATACTGGGTGTAGTTCTCAGTATATGTATTATTCTGTATATATGGATACTGCACAGTACCACTTCTTCTGTCCTGTATACTGGGTGTAATTCTCAGTATCAGTATTATTCTGTATATATGGACACTGCACAGTACCACTTCTCCTGTCCTGTATACTGGGTGTAATTCTCAGTATCTGTATTATTCTGTATATATATACACTGCACAGTACCATTTCTCCTGTCCTTTATACTGGGTGTAATTCTCGGTATCTGTATTATTCTGTATATATGGACACTGCACAGTACCACTTCTCCTGTCCTGTATACTGGGTGTAATTCTCAGTATCAGTATTATTATGTACATATGGACACTGCACAGTACCACTTCTCCTGTCCTGTATACTGGGTGTAATTCTCAGTATTTGTAATATTTTGTATATATGGACACTGCACAGTACCACTTCTCCTGCCCTGTATACTGGGTGTAATTCTCAGTATCTGTATTATTCTGTATATATGGACACTGCACAGTACCACTTCTCCTGTCCTGTATACTGGGTGTAATTCTCAGTATCTGTATTATTCTATATATATGGACACTGCACAGTACAACTTCTCCTGTCCTGTATACTGGGTGTAATTCTCAGTATCTGTATATATGGACACTACACAGTACCACTTCTCCTGTCCTGTATACTGGGTGTAATTCTCAGTATCTGTATTATTCTGTATATATGGACACTGCACAGTACCACTTCTCCTGTCCTGTATACTGGGTGTAATTCTCAGTATCTGTATTATTCTGTATATATGGACACTGCACAGTACAACTTCTCCTGTCCTGTATACTCAACAGTCAGCACATGGCAATCCTTGGGCCTTTCTACCAGTGGTTAAAGTACATGCTAAAATTTTATTTATTGCTTCATTTACCTGTTTATTTGTCTCCTGTACCCAATATAACATTCAAATAAGCACCAAAAGGTGTACATTCTGTGCTTAAACAGAAATTAGTGTCACCAAATAACGTCCTGTGCAGTTTATGATCACTTCTGTCAAAACTGCCTCGCCAGCTGCACTTTACCCACAACTAGGGCGCGCATTGCTGGTGAGGCCCGCCTCCGTTTGAGAAGCACTGCTCTGCTCTAGATCTTATCTTGTGCTAAACGTTAGTGTCAGGCAGGTTCATAGAAAGCACTGGATAAACTTGTTTCCCCTCTTCTCTTGCCCTTGTTATCACTATAACTAATATTTTATTTCCTTCTCCCCGGCTTCAGGAATTAGTGTATGGATTTAGCTGTGTGTCTGGGATAAGATGATGCCAGACGCTTTGTGGTTGTCGATTTCAGGCGCTGTGGTCTGAGACACAAGTGGAACCTCTGAATCATTTTGCCGCCTCTTCCTCACTGGGGGCTGTAGGACATCATATGATCTGGTGTTTCCTGTGCTAAACTGCAGCACGTTCTGCCAGTGACAACTGCTCATTATTCTGATCCAATAAAGTCTATTACAGAGTCATAGGTCATTAGGATTAGAGCAATTATTGTAGCCTAGAGCCCAGGAGGCAACAGAGTGAAGTCAATATTGAGGCAATCTTACACAGATTAATGCATTGACCTATGAACTTGTATCAGCCAGAACTTACTACATCCTTCATATCAGTCTTATATTCTTTACTACATCTAGGCTCCCTGCAGATTATTACATCACTGACCTCTCTAGAGATCTGCAGAACATTGCTATGTCCCCTCTGCCTCCTGACAGATACATAGTGATATACAGTACAGTGCAAAAGTTTTAGACAGTTGTGGAAAAATGCTGCAAAGTAAGAATGCTTTCAAAAATAGAAGTGTTAATAGTTGTTTTTTTTTTAAATAATAATTAAAGTACAAAGTAAATGAACAGAAGAGCAATCTAAATGAAATAAATATTTAGTGTGACCACCCTTTGCCTTCAAAGCAGCATCAATTCTTCTAGGTATTTGTACACAGGTTTTGCAGAATTCAGCAGGGAGGTTGTACCAAACATCTTGGAGAACTAAGCGCAGATCTTCTGTGGATGTCTCTTCCTCAAATCCTTCTGTCTCTTCATGTAATCCCAGACAGACTGGATGACGTTGAGATCAGGGCTCTGTGGGGGCCATATCATCACTTCCAGGGCTCCTTGTTCTTATTTACGCTGAATATTGTTCTTAATGACATTGGCTGGATGTTTGGGGTCGTTGTCCTGCTCCAGAATAAATTTGAAGCCAATCAGACGCTTTCCTGATGGTTTTGCATGATGGATAAGTATCTGCCTGTATATCTCGGAATTGAGGACGCCATTAACCTTGGTCAAATCCGCAACTCCATTTGCTGAAATGCAACCCTAAACTTGCCAGGTACCTCCACTGTGCTTCACTGTTGCCTGCAGACGCTCATTATTGTATCGCTTTTCAACCCTTCGGCGAATAAACAGCCTTCGTTTACAGCCAAATATTTCCCATTTTGACTAACCAGTCCAGGGCACCTGCTGCCATTTTTCTGCCCCCCCAGTTCCTATGTTTTTGTGCATAGTTGAGTCGCTTGGCCTTTTTTTTCACATCGATGGTATGGCTTTTTTGGCCACAATTCTTCCATGAAGACCACTTTTTGCCAGACATCTTTAAACAGTAAATGGGTGTACCTGGGTCCCACTGGTTTCTGCCAGTTCTGAGCTGATGACATTGCTGGACATCTTCTGATTTCGAAGGGAAGTAAACATAAAGTGTCTTTGATCTGATGCACTAAGCTTCCTTGGCCGACCACCGCATCTACGGTGTGAGATGTTACACTTCTCTAAGTGCTTCTTCAAAAGAGCTTGAACAGCACATCTTGAAACCCCAGTCTGCTTTGAAATCTTTCCCTGGGAAAGACCTTTCTAATGTAGTATAACTACCTTGTGTCTTGTTGCTTTGCTCAGTTTTGCCATGGTGGGTCTGTGACATGAAATGGTCTTCCACAACCTCACCTTTATAGCATAGTTTGGCTGTTCCTCACCCAGTTTAAGCCTTCTACACAGCTGTTTCTGTTATAGTTAATGACTACGTATCAACCTACATTTGAAATTGATGATCATTATCAACTGTTTGTTTTGATTGGTTAATCACACACCTGACCATAATCCTACAAAATCCATGACTTTGTGCAAGTGTACCTGGAAGAATTGATGCGGTTTTGAATGCAAAGGGCGGTCACACCAAATATTGATTTGATTTATATTTCTCTTCTGTTCATTCACTTGGTATCTTGTTAATTGATTAAAAAAAAAAACTATTAACATTTCTATATTTTTTTTTTTTTTTAAAGCATTCTTACTTTGCAGCATTTTCCCACAACTGCCTAAAACATTTGCACAGTACTGTATATCCTCCTGATTATTACTCTACTGGCCTTCTTTAGAGATCTGAAGAACATTGCTCTGTCACCTTTTTCTCCTGACAGATGCAGTGATATATTCTGCAGATTATTACACCACTGACCTCTCTAGAGATCTGCAGAACATTGCTCTGTCCCCTCTACCTCCTGACAGATAAATAATAATATATTCTACAGACTTTTACACCACTGACTATTTTTTAAGATCTAATTTTTTGAAGACAGGTGAGTAATTGCCATGTGTCCTGTAGAATGTTTGTCGGTCAGTTTACCAGCTTGGCAGCTATTAGCTATCCTATGCTGTAATGGATGTGAGCACTAGATGGCGCTCTGACGCCATCTGTGTAGATGTCTGCACGTGCCATCACATTAACAATCCGAGGAGCACGTTCATTATGTTTTATTTATTCAGCCTGATAGTTTTCATATTACATCTGAAGAGCAGGAAGAACAATGTGTAGTTTGTGGTTTTTTTTGTTTGCTTTTTAATTAATACGCCAACCAGGTGTAGTATTGATGTCAGGCAGACAGACATTGTGATGTATATCAGGGGACACCCCCCTATTCGCTCCCCCTAAAATGGATAAAGTTAATTTTGTGGGAGTTTGTCATTGTCGAGGTGTGCACCCGATTAATGTTCCGCACTGTATCACTGACGCATCTGGTTGGGGTTCTTATTTAGAAGGTTCGAATGTTTCTTATCTTGATACATGTTTTCCAACCATCCCGCACTCACCCGGATTTCAGGCGATGTCCCGCTTTCCCAGGAGACCGGTAGCATATCCCAGTTTCAACTGTTTCTGTCCTCAGGACGCAGGTACAGTTGAACCCAATGGTGGAGCAGGGAGCCGTCCGCTCCCTGCTCCCCCATTCAGCCTGTCAGGTGGGAAGCAGTGACATCGTCAGAGCCCTGCAGAGGGATGTGCTTCGATCAGCATGGGAACGGGGCTAGATAAGTATGTTCTTATTTTTAGGTGCCACTTTAGGGGCATTATACTGTCTAGGGGTACTATGGGGCACGATAATGTTTGGGGGCAGTATGAGGGCATTATACTGTATTGGGGGCACTAAGAGGACATTATACAGTGAGGAGGCGATATGGGGGTATAATACAGTTTGGGATAATAAAGGGAACTGGATGTGTATGGACAAGGATTGGGTGAGGTTAAAGGCGTGGATTAACATTGAAAAAAATAGCTTTGGAGCGCTGTGCGCCATATATCTTGTCCCACTCTCCAATTCTTGAAAGTTGGGAGGTATGTTGATAGTTTGATACAATGTATCTGTGCAGGCAAAAGTAACCGTCTACAATACAGACTCAGAGGAATGTTTAGGCTGAATGTGTTTTTGGTGGCGATTTTGAAACATTTTGTACATGCGTTTTTCATGTCCCATAGAGATGTCTAGAAGAAAAAAATGGCAGAAAAAAGCCATACTCACGGCATGCAGCATTTTGAAAACAAACACTGCTACTGACCGAAAGAATGCCACAAAGTAAAACTCTAAGTATGTCGAATTTTTAGTAATTAAACATCTGGTCGTCGTGTTTTTGACCAAAAAAAAACTCCCAAAAAAAAGCAGCAGTGATAATATTACGATAATTGCAGGCAAATGATGTGTGTGAATCATGCGCTTCTTAATTGTAGTGAAAAACGCGGCTTTACCGCTAATTGCCACGGTTTTGGAATGCGGTTTTTGACCATGCGGTATTTACAGCTGAAGCACATTGAAACCATTTGCTTCACCTGCATCGCAAAACTGTGGTGATTCTCGATAAAACACGTTGTTTTTACGGCAATTATAAGAGACACAGGAAAATCGCTCCAAACTGAAGTAAAAATGTGGTAAAAACTCCCTATAAAATCCCAGCCTTTGGGTGGGCACAGGAATTGTGTTCTACAAACAAATGACCCCCAGTCGTCTCCTGGGAACCAATTAGTTTTCTCCTCTCATTAGGATCGGGCAGCGCTCCCTCCTGTCTGTGATCCACTCATCACCGCGCACTTATAACGATCAGCAGCGACTATTCCTAGAGCGAAAATCATTCTTTTTATATAAATCGATAAATCTAATGTAGAAAAATATGAAACATTTACAGTTCAAACAGATACTGAGCGAAGGAGCAAAGTAACAGGAGAGAGCGCCTGATTAGAGATCATCCAAATATCGAGCTGCAGTCATGATATAGTATAGTGTATAATGATCATGTCCAGGGTCAGGTTTTGTTGGGGGTTGTAGTATTCTATGTATAGAGTATAATATACTTGTATTATGATCATGTCCCGGTCTGGTCAAGTTTGGTGTAGTAGTGTCATATGTACAGAGCATAAAATAATTGTATTGTAGTCATGTCCAGTGGTCAGTTAATGCTGGGTGTTGTAGTCCTCTATGTGTAGAGTGTAATAGAATACTATTATGGTCATATTAGGAGTTGTAGAGTTATATATACAGAATATAAGAGAATGATATTAAGACTATGGACCTAATCCTAAGAGTATGTTCACACGCACAAGTAAAAATGGCTGAAAATTACGGAGCTGATTTCAGAGAAAACGGCCTCTGATTTTCCTTCGTTTTTGAAGCTGAAAATGTTTTTCAAAATCACTGAACAGACCAAACTTACTCATAAGGGCAGGTACACACACCACTTCCCAGCAGGACGCAGATAAACCAAAATGCAACATAGAGGGGGATTGAAAAAGTTTTTCTTAAGCATTTTTTTTCTAGACGTTATTGGAGCTGTTTTTCTATTGACACAATGAAAAACCGCTCCAGAAGTGACATGATCCTTCTTTTTTATGGGGCGGTTTTTTTACACGCCGTTTTTTAAAACAGCAGCGTAAAAAAACGCCCCATCTTTCAATGGGCAGATGTTTGTGGACAGATGTTTGAAGGCGTTCAGCTACTGTTTTTCAGGCTTACTTCAGGAGTTTACGCCTGAAAACTCTGCATGTGAACATACACTAAAGGATACGTTGCGCTATTAGGTTGGAGCACTACACTTGTGCGGTTATTTGTCGTGCTTTGTGGTGAACGTTCTGCGATTACTCCTCTATCCACTGGGAACGTGAAGCTGAACTGAAGTTAATGTGTTTATGTAAAGCTTTAAATAAAAAAGTTTCAACCTACAAGTCGTACTAAATCTCCCTCCCGTCTTCTCCGGTGACTAATAACTGCCAGTTATGGGGAGAGGTTGATTGATGCTCGGAACCACAGGGAGAGGGTCTACGTAGGGAGTCATAGGGAACGCTGGCCGTAAATCAGATTTATGGGCCCTGCGCTGTGACCTCGCCTGCACCCTGCAATATGAATGGACAAAAGCCTCCAAAAATCTGATAAACATTTGTTTCTGGAAGAAGATTTTGTGACAGACAGATGTTGTTTTACTGGCTGTACAAATCTTGAGAATGTGATGCTGTCACAGGTGATTATGGCCCCTTGTGTGGACGGCTCCTGAGCCTCCGTGCCAGGGCTCCTGTGCAGCCACAATATTTCACATTTACCGCTTAGCCTCAGGTTTCTACTTCGCTCTTCTGCTGACTTGTGTTATTTTACATCCATCCTACAACGCGGATCCCCTCTGGCTGCCTTATTAAATAAATGAAAACCGCAGCATCTACCTGCAATATTCTAAGTCACTGAACATTTTCAAGACTGGAATCACTGCTGACTGTTCTTTACTTCCTCCAGAGCGGCACTACCCAGGGGCTCTTGTGAGTGTAACCATGGTATAGCAATAAAACATTCTGAAACTTTCTAAAACACTTTGTTTTAATTCCTCACCTAGATCTCTGGTTATTGTCTGTGAATGGGAACGTTCTTGAATGCATACAAAATCTGAATATCAGTGTTGACCTAGCTGTGCTCAAACAGCTGATGGGTTTGTTACAGGGCCCACATGCAAGAACAGTCTATGGGCCCCTTGCTCAACATAGAGCTCCCTCTTTATGTTTCACTAAGCCGGGTCCACGTATATTGTCAATCCTGCGGAATTTAACTGCAGATCTGTAAAATCAACCCTGGATTACAGTACCGAAAATCTGCAGCATTTCAATTTCTGTTGCAGATTTTCACTATAGATTCCACTTATTTTATTGTAGCAGGGGTGACATTTGTAGCAGAATTTGCATATTACACATGTGAATTTTGCTGGGGATTCACAATGGAAAACCGGCCTAACAATCCCCCAGTATCTGTGAGACATGAAATGCATTGGCTGAGTCTCTTAAATGGCATGTAATAGACCATAGGAAGTTGCTTTTAAAGGGTAACTAAACTTTTGAAAAACTTCTGACATGTCATAGAAAGTCTATAAGCCCGTACACCTTTACATCGGCTTTCCGAGAAGAGCCGTTCAGAAACCAAGCGGCTCATCGCTCACCCGAGTGCTTCTGCCACTTCGTTTTAGCGATCGGTGGGGGTCTCCGTGATCGGACCCCCAGCGATCAAAACTTCTGACATGTCACTATGACATATCAGAAGTTTTTCAAAAGTTTAGTTACCCTTTAAGGTGGCAGTGGTCCCCTTTATCTACAGGACCCCTGTGCAACTTCACAGGTTTCACCTATGATATGTCCATCCCTTCATTTAGCAAGCAGAGATCTTGAAAATTCTGAGGAATTGAAAGCCAAAGTATAAACATTTACTAGCACAAACAATCATGGTACATCAGAACAAATGCAAACACTACGTAAACTAGATCCTTTATTACCATGACTATACACCACATAAAATGCCGCTGCTCTCAGGTTTACATGTGGGATCACATCTGCATGTTCAGGACCCATATGATCTCGTGAGGTTGGCTGCACATTGATACTATGAAGCTTTCTAGTTATAAGCCTCTCAGCCGGTTAATAACATGTTTTATAGAGAATTCCGCAGTAAATGGCTGGTGATAGATCCAGCGCTGATTTATTAACATCGTTCATTGTGTGTGTTGAGGTTTCCTGCCTTTACATAGAACAAACAGGGGTTTTAATTTTGTCCTTAACATTAATTTTAATTTGGCCTGTTTGCTGGAATACACATGTGTAATTAATGCCGCAGCCGCATGCGATTACTGGAGCACCAAGCAAATTATCCCATCGAATCTCAGTGACTGGGACGGAATATTATTATACTGGCAATGCACAACCTTGGGGCTTATTAGAATATATTGTGTGTGCTGTGTTATTACAGCGGTGAAGTAAGTAGACCGTGGACGTCCGGGACACTCATGTACTTAATGTAGGTTTTATTTACAGATTACATAGAAATATGTCATGTCAAATTTGAATCAAGTTTACAGATTATTGGAAGTTTTTCTTCCAGTGTCTAGAAGCACAAGGAGTGTGGAATTACTCGCTGTATATACGTCCTGGTCCACTAACAATCTGCGCTCTGCTGTACGCTTTGAAAATACATGGGAAAATAACTCCAATAGTTTCAAGTATCAAACCGCTCGTTGTTCCCGGACGTGAATCTTCCCGTTTATGATCAGTTTTATCATCTCCACTAATGAATCTGATGGCGTTACTTTAGGGAAATGGTTAAAGTGCAATTCCATAATATAATGGCCTCTACTTTGGGGAATATTTGTCCCGGCTAAGGTCATACATTATTACATTATATCTTCCTGCTCGGCTTGTAAGGGAATGTCGTCACATTCACAGTGTTCACGCTTCTGAGTTGATGATCGGGTTTGTAGAAACCTCTCATCTATCTTTACTATATTCACTCGGGGAGTTTTGTGAAGAAAAGGCCAAGTATTTCAGGCTGGAATTCATTATGTTTGGCTGAACGGTGGCAGCTTATTCTACAGATTAGTTCAACTTATTTCCCTGATGTTTACTGGTGAAAGAAATTAATTTTCAAGTTATTCACAATTTCTGCTTTATTTGAACTGTTTCCAGTCAAGGATGATGAGGAAGGAAAAGTTTTATTCTATTTTTATTATTGCAATAAATATGATGAATATTTGTGAAGAGCGGTGGATGATGGGAATGATGTCTGCCGCCTTGTGATCTGTCATATCCACCATTGGTGAAATAAATGTGGTCACCACGTGACAAGACTCATGGCATGTGATGGTGCTGGGCAGGGGGTGGAAGGCCACATTTTATGAAGTCGCTTGGTGTGATCTAAAATCTTACATGATTTGATATCACATTTTAGATTTATAGAAATAAATATTTTCTCATTGTTTATTGTCTGGTAAAATGGTGGAGTTCACCTCTAGCCTGGGGATCTTTAGATTGGTGGAATTTATAGACATTGTTTTGTCTCTCTTTATAATGTATCAGTGATGATGTCACAGATTTCCTGTTATAAGAAATGACATCACCAGCTTATAAATATTCCTGATGTGATGTCACTAGTGATTCTATGTTTTACTAGTTATCACTTATCTAGCGCTCGCACACTGCAGCGCTGTACATACAATGTATTCTCTCCCACTGGCCAGTTTAAAGAGAGTTGCCCTTTAATTGAAAACATTTTAAATCTTGGTCTCCTTTACCGGCCATTGCAGTGCTTATAGAGTTTGTCATCCAGCTTTCCATAGACCCTGAATTCCTAAAGCCCTGTTTTGTGTCAGTCTTAACTGAAATGCTTGCATTGTGTTCTGAAACCTGCAAGTTCAGGCTGAACAAATCTATCAATTCCGCTCAGATATGGAAGTGCTGCCCTACATGAGAGAGGTGATTTATAGATAAGGTGAATCTATGATATATCTGTAACGACGCTGCCTCTGTTATCTATGGGGGTCCTGGTTTTTGTTTTTCCCGCATATCAGTATGTTTTCGGAGTGTGAGAGGATCGCGTGTTGTTACTGAATGGACCTTACTGTGTAGTTTGTTCTTATTTTTATCTGACTCTGCTTTTTGCTGATCACAATAATGTTCATAGTGGATAATTTCATCTCGTGTCGGGACTCTGGGGAGATCTCTCCATCAGCCGCTGAATTACTTGTCCCGGGGGAGACTCTGTGTCAGAAGTGGGAACATTAAGGAGGACATTCCCGCAGCTCTTGTTCCTCACACATCTGTACGGTGCAGAGATCACAGGTGCAGGCGGAGACACCTGCCGCAGCCATATGTGCCCTGCCTGTCCCAGCATCCCCGTACAGCTCCCAGCTGTGTCCGTGCCATAAATAATCCCCCATTATCCCTCCACACAGACTCCTGTCCACCAATATTTATGTGTTCAGCTCAATGTCTTCAAAGCAGAAGCGTTCAAAGTGCACAGTAATGAATGGGGGCAGATTCTTTGACTTTTGGGAAAATATTAGTTACCTAAAATAACCTTGAACGAGCCCAAACGTCCCCCATTATGGCCGGATAGCTTTCAATAAATAACTTTCATGGGCTGTTAAATGGCAAGGTCACAAGAGGGCACACAATTATCTGTCATTGATTACTGATTGCGTTCTATAGGATCATACAGACAGGGATCCCAGAATACGTGAAGGGCTGGTCCGGTCTTCTGTGATTAAAGCTTATTCTTTATATAATAAAAAGTTCTGAAACTTTCTTTGGGCCTGACAGTGTAAACTTAGACCAGGCAGTCAGAAGATGAAACCAAAGTTGTCGCCATATGATAAATTTGCTGAATCTATCTAGACACTTCCCTCCTCCTTTACACCACGTTGGATCTGCTCTAATTTCTGACAGAAGTTCAAGGCTAAATGCACACGTTACGTATCTTGCTGCGGAAAATACACACCAAAACCGCAGGAAATTCACTGGTAAAAACCACATCTAATCATGTAGCTTTTACGTTTTGATGCGTTTTTCGGTGCATTTTGATGCTGCGGTTTTGTTTGCGATTTTCCTCAGCACTAGGCATATACAATTCGCAAGCGGAAACGCAAGATAAATTGTCCTGCTGCGGATTGTAAACTCTGCACCGCAGGTCAATTTCCGCATCGAAAAATACTGCAGCGTGTACATGACATTTCCTGGAATCTCATTGACTATGCTGGTACTATATTACGCTGCGGTTTTGCCGCAAACAAATACACGCGGCAAGACCGCACGTAATACGCATCGTGTGCTTTGACCCTAAGGGCGGATTTACACGAACGTGATATACGTCCGTGCAACGCGCGTGATTTTCACTCGCCTCGCACGGACCTATGTTAGTCTATGGGGCCGTGCAGACAGTCTGTGATTTTTGCGCAGCGTATGTCCGCTGCGTAAAACTCACGACAGGTCCTATATTTCTGCGTTTTTCGCGCATCACGCACCCATTGATGTCAATGGGTGCGTGAAAATCACGCACACCACACGGACGCACTTCCGTGTGCCGCGCGTGATTCACGCAACAGTTGTTCAAGAAATGAAGGGAAAAATAAAACCACTTCCTTCATTTCATTTTCTAAACCTCAAAACCGCGTGTCATAAGGATGGCATATGCGCGAAAATCACGCAGCCACGCAGCAAACACTGATGACACACGGAACTGCAACGCGCAAAAAATGCTGCGTTTTTTGCGCACGCAAAATGCACATGTTCGTGTGAATTTTGCCTAAGCCAGATGTTTGGGGCAATTTGGTGCATTTTAAACCAGGCCTCCTTTCCATTAAGCCTCACCACTTTTTCTGAACTTTTTTTTTTTTTTTTAAAGTTCATCGACAAGTGCAAACATGTTCTGAAATCAAACGCATCAATTTGTGGCTCATGTTCAACACATTCTAGGAGCAGACACATTAGTAAATCTGCCACTTTGTTTCAATTTTCAAGATCTCTGTTTGTTGTCAGTGATTGGGAACATTCTTGTTTACAACCCTGTAGTGACCTAACACTTCTCACAGATGAGGATTTGTTACAATGTTTCCTGTCTGGACAAGCCTCTGTGAAATGTGGATATAACGCACAGCTATGTGAGCAGTGTGGGTTTCATTGACCGTAAGGCCAGGATCACACGCAGTTTTTTTAGACCATTTTTAGCTCTGTATTTTGAGCCAAGCAAAGAAGTGGACAAAAATGTAAAGAGCTGCATCAGTCTTTGGCTGGATTCACACGACCATGTTACACACGACCAAGGACGGAACGTATTTCGGCCGCAAGTCCCGGACCGAACACACTGCAGGGAGCCGGGCTCCTAACATCCTACTTATGTAGGATGCTAGGAGTCCCTGCCTCGCTGCCGGACAACTGTCCCATACTGTAATCATGTTTTCAGTACGGGACAGTAGTTCCACGGAGAGGCAGGGACTCCTAGCGTCGTACATAACTATGATGCTAGGAGCCCGGCTCCCTGCACTGTGTTCGGTCCGGGACTTCCGGCCGAAATACGTTCCGTCCATTATGGACCGAACATGCTCGTGTGAACCCAGCCTTTTCTTTATACTTTGCCTTCCTTTTGGATCCATATTAGGCTTTGGCTCAAAAAAATGGAGCCAAAAACTGCCACGAAACTGCATCAAAACTGTGTGTGTGATCCTGGCCTAAGGGTATGTGCACACACACTAATTACGAACGTAATTCGGGCGTTTTTGCCCCAAATTACGTCCGAAATAGAGGCTCAATAGCGTCGGCAAACATCTGCCCATTCATTTGAATGGGTCTTACGATGTTCTGTGCAGACGGTCATTTTTTTTTACGCCCCGCTGTCAAAAGGCGGGGCGTAAAAAAGACGCCCGCGTCAAAGAAGTGCCTGTCACTTCTTCAGACGTAAATGGAGCCGTTTTCCATGGACTCCATAGAAAACCAGCTCCATTTAACGTCCGTAAATCGACGCAGCAAAAAGCGCCTGATCATGCCATTACGGCTGAAAATTTTCTCCTGAAAACAGCCCCGTAATTTCAGCCGTTACGGACACTGCCGTGTGAGCATACCCTAATGGTGCATTCATATCTGGCAGAATTGTTGCAGACATTTTTGAGATTCTCCCAGCTATCTGAATGGGTTTTGCAGAAATCAATGCCGCTGCAAATCTTTGTGCTATTTAATTAACAGAACAATTAATGTATTAATCAATCTCCCTGTTATGAAGTCCATACAAAAAAAATCCCCTAAAGCTAAGCTATCAATTCAGGATATTGAGCTGGCAAAGCCCCCCTTGGTGCCCAAGGCAGCTGTTTCATAATGTGCCCAATGCCCAGGGTTTTTATTTATAATATGTACTTCCCATTTTTCTCCACACATGTAGTTTTCAGAAAAGGGTCATCTTGCCACCCTACTACATATTTGTAGTATCCGGCAGCACCGTCCCTCACCCTCTTTTATATATTATATATACAAGTAGATAATCACTTGCTGGTGATTTCAGTAGCGCAATCCTGAGGCTAAAATCCCCCCGTGTAGCTGAGGCCTGACCAATATCAAATCTAGACCGACATGGAATAGCGACAACAATTGTTCATATTAAGGACTGAAAGATTTCATTTTGGGAATATAAATTACAGATGGGATTTACTTGGGTTGTGCTGATGTTGTGGTATTACTGTTGATTGACCAGCAGATGGCAGTATAGGAACACAGGTGTAAAACGCTCGAGTGAATTGATGAGCTGCGATTGATACAATATCTGCAGAAACATCCGGCATTTTATGCCCTGAGCAGAAATGAAACACCCGAGCCATAAAACTCAGCCAGTGGTTAAATCTCCAACACATCCACTGAGTAAATATTGACATTTTTACGTGTTGCCGGTCCTGCCGGCTTGTATATATCATCGCACTGCTGACCCATGTACAGTCTTTCTATTACAAGGTTCTGTGTTAGAGGAAAGATATTTCATGTCACTGAACATATATCTGTTGTCCTGCTCGATGCCGCCGTGAACAAAGGTACTAAGTGCGTCACGGCCATAAAATAACATTAGTGAGATACATTGTCTCATGTATCAGTCTGTCTGTGACAGAAAAATGACTATTGTACTAGAAATGTGCGCCAATCTTCCCTTCCCAATATTGACTGTCCCAGCCTATTTCATACACGGTTATAATGGCAGTTATTTGTGTAAATGAAATAAACGTACAACGTGCTAGATCTGTCACACAGCTAACCCGTTATATAAGCTTCATACAAGATATATAACCAAGCTTTGTGTTATGAAACTGTCAGTAGCAAAAATTGGGCAATGAAATGTGCCACACAGCGTTCATAAAGTACTGCTACACAGTGCTCACATAATAGTGCCACACAGACCTCACATAATAGTGCCAGACAGTGCTCAGATAATCGTGCCATACAGACCTCACATAATAGTGCCACAGTGTTCATATTATAGTGCCATACAGACCTCACATAATAGTGCCACATATTGTTCATATTATAGTGACATACAGTGCCACATAGTGTTTATATTATAGTGCTATACAGTGCTCACATAATAGTGCCACACAGTGCTCAGATAATCGTGCCATACAGACCTCACATAATAGTGCCACAGTGTTCATATTATAGTGCCATACAGACCTCACATAATAGTGCCACATATTGTTCATATTATAGTGACATACAGTGCCACATAGTGTTTATATTATAGTGCTATACAGTGCTCACATAATAGTGCAACATAGTGTTTATATTATAGTGCCACGCAATGTTCGTATTACAGTGCCTTACAGTGCTCGCATAATAGTGCCACAGTGTTCATATTATAGTGCCACACAGTGCTCACATAATAGTGCCACATAGTGTTTATATTATAGTGCCACACAGACCTCACATAATCGTGCCACATAGTGTTTATATTATAGTGCCATACAGTGCCACATAGTGTTTATATTATAGTGCTATACAGTGCTCACATAATAGTGCAACATAGTGTTTATATTATAGTGCCACGCAATGTTCGTATTACAGTGCCTTACAGACCTCACATAATAGTGCCACACAGTGCTCAGATAATCGTGCCATACAGACCTCACATAATAGTGCCACAGTGTTCATATTATAGTGCCATACAGACCTCACATAATAGTGCCACATATTGTTCATATTATAGTGACATACAGTGCTCACATAATAGTGCCACACAGTGCCATACAGACCTCACATAATAGTGCCACATAGTGTTCATATTATAGTGCCATACAGTGCCACATAGTGTTTATATTATAGTGCTATACAGTGCTCACATAATAGTGCAACATAGTGTTTATATTATAGTGCCACGCAATGTTCGTATTACAGTGCCTTACAGTGCTCGCATAATAGTGCCACAGTGTTCATATTATAGTGCCACACAGTGCTCACATAATAGTGCCACATAGTGTTTATATTATAGTGCCACACAGACCTCACATAATCGTGCCACATAGTGTTTATATTATAGTGCCACACAGACCTCACATAATAGTGCCACACTGTTCATATTATAGTGCCACACAGTGCTCACATAATAGTGCCACATAATGCTTATAGTTTAGTGCCACACAGTGCTCACATAATAGTGCCACATAATGCTTATAGTTTAGTGCCACACAGTGCTCACATAATAGTGCCACATAATGCTTATAGTTTAGTGCCACACAGTGCTCACATAATAGTGCCACATAGTGTTCATAGTGCTGATCAGACATTGAAACTCAAGGGCCCTCATTCATAATGTGATTTGCAACACTTTAGTGGAATAAAAAAAAGTCACAAATGTAGGTGCACTGCTGTTTTCCTCTTACCAAATCCCTGGCACAGAGAACCAGGGCTACTGCTTATGGCATAATCGGCAATGCAGATCTCGATCATAATGCGCCCTTGCTTGGAGAATTCCGTACTTACGGACAGGGGCGTAGCTAAAGGCTCATGGGCCCTGGGCCCCCTACCCAACACCACCAGAAGCCTGTGCACGCCTATGCCCAGCCGCCTTGCCCCATGAATGCCTCCACAGTATAATGCTGCCCCATACAGTATAATGCTGCCCCCATACAGTATAATGCTGCCCCCATACAGTATAATGCTGCCCCCATACAGTATAATGCTGCCCCCATACAGTATAATGCTGCCACATACAGTATAATGCCCTTATATCTGCCCCATGCACTATAATGGCCCCCATACAGTATAATGCTGCCCCATACAGTATAATGCTGCCCCCATACAGTATAATGCCCCTATATCTGCCCCATGCACTATAATGGCCCCCATACAGTATAATGCTGCCCCATACAGTATAATGCTGCCCCATACAGTATAATGCCCCTATATCTGCCCCATGCACTATAATGGCCCCCATACAGTATAATGCCCTCCATAGTTGCCACCTACAGTATAATGCCCTCCATAGTTGCCACCTACAGTATAATGCCCTCCATAGTTGCCACCTACCGTATAGTGCCTCCCATACAGTATAATGCCCCCATACAGTATAATGCCCCCTATAGCTGCCCCATACAGTATAATGCCCCCTCAGCAGTTGCTTTATGAGCCCCCCCCCTCCAATGCCCGGTATAATTCCCCCATATGTAACTAATAGAAAAATAATAACATAATTCCTTACCTATCCCCATTCCCACGACGAGGGGAGGATCCTTCTCCTCCTTTGCACTGTGCTATGTGACTCGGAGCAGACAGGCGCGATTACGTCACTACATCGCGCCTGCCTGCGCTGAGCCGCTCGTGGCACACCGAATGCTGGAGCAAGGCTCCAGCATTGCACTGAACTGTTTTTGTGTATTGAGGACGCAAATACAGTTGAAAGCGCAACCAGCGCTCCGTGGAAACAGGGGCCCCCTATGCTTGCGACCCCTATAGCTTCGCCACTGCTTACGGATATTTAGAATCTAAGGGCCCAGTTCCTGTGACAAAGCCACAACCCTGCTAAGAAATAGGGATCAGACCTTCAGAAGGTGACGTCAGCTCTGCCCGAAAGGTTAACCCCTTCCCGACATTTGACGTAACCATACGCCAAAGTCGGGTAGGGGAAGTATGGAACGGGCACATGGAGTGAACCCGCTCCATACGATGCCGACTGTTTGTTACAACCGACACTTCAGAGTAACGAGCGGCATCGCGCTCCAGTGCGATCCTGCTAGTTTAATGCCGCGGTCAATAGCGATCGCAGCATTTAAATCTTTAGAAGGTCACTGATTGGTCAGCGTCATACACTCCTCTGTACAACGCCCACTTGGCCAAAAAGTAAAACACGCCCAGTTGTCTATTAAGAAAGTCATTAGCATAAAGCTAATATAGGTCATAACTCCGTTAAAAATGGTCGTTTTTCTAAATAAAAAACACAGCTGTATAATCTACATTACAGCGCCGATCACATCATGTACAAGATAGGCCACTTATAATGTGGTGACAGGTACTCTTTAAATACACAGTGGCAAGAAACTTGAACTTGACTTTTTCAATAGATTTTGTTGTGTGATATCACGTCGCAGCACTTTATCAGTCAAGATAAACTAGGCTATATCTGTACATCGTCCGCTCCTGTAATTAGGAAGCTTTTAGGGGTCTGAAATGGCTGGATTACAATCTCTATTACCACCATTACTGCCCCCGCATGAGTTGCCATCCAGCTTTTCTAGACCTTTGAATGGCAAATAGTCCAACACTGCACGGCTTGGCAGAATTTATGTAGGAATTGGTGGAGATAACTTCCGGGTATTGGCACTGTTCTAAAATGCAATCCAGAGAGCTGGTACAAGCGGCATTGGCGTGGAATCTGAATTCCTTTAGCAAATCAAGCACATGATTAAACAGATTTCAGCAAAAAAGTCTCGCGGCAACGTCTTTGCTGACAAGAGTAAGATAATGACTGCGCAGTCCCCAATCTATCTGCATTCCTCACTGAACTTGGAAAGACAAGTGTTCCGACAGAATTACTGATGTAACCGATACAGACATTAAAAGGAAAAATAAAGCACGTTATCATCAGCCCAGCACGCTGTGGAGTTAATGTGGAAACAGAGCTGGACCGCGCAGATACAGACCCAATATCATCTGGACAAAGCGTTCATGTAAATGACGCTTTTCTTCTTTAAATATGAGAGAGTCACATTTGTCTGACACTTAATTATGTGGAGAGCAGCAGGGTGTGGGGAAGCTTTACTCAATCATCATTCATATACATTGCACACAGATGGAAGGACTTCAGCACGGAGGCATCAGCAGCTACAAAGTCAACCGCGCTCAAGTTTTATTTCATTTTTTTTCTCCTCTTTACTTTTGCTTTGCATAAGAAACAAAGCAAAACCACAAAATTGGAATGGGTTATTTGGTGCAATCTCTTCCATAAGGATGCGTTCCCACAACAAGGGGTAATATATTCAGATCCTGCGTGTAGAGTGCCCCACCGGCTATAAATGATAACTTGCCTGCGCTCCTGCCGTCTTATGTGCAGTCTCTTTCTCCTATAAGCTCAGCTCTTAATGCACCTTCAAATTATGGGACTGGGGCTAGCTGTATGAAATCTACTATTGTCAGCCATATTGATTCTGATGAGGATGAAGTCACAGAGGCTTCACCCCACCCTCTCTCTGTTCTCGCTAGCAGTAAGGGCATGTTCACACGGCTTATTTTCGGACGTTTTTCGAATTTTGATGTAGATTATGAATTTTTTCCTCGGTTTTCGCTGCGTTTTGAGGCTAATGCATTGAAGCTAATGCAAAGACCGCAGGCAAAAGCTGCAGCAAAAAACGCTTGGGATCTAGCGCCGCAGGTTTTTACTTCCTCCCAGGCATGCCACTTTTTTTCCCCGCTGCCTGGGATAAAAAATACCTCTGTCATGAGGGGCGTTTTTGTACGTTTTTTTTTTGGCTTGTTTTCCGTGTCAAAATCAGCACCAAAAAACTCTGTGTGTACAGGGCCTTAGACCGGACCCTTCATCCTCATTTATAGCCTACAAAGTGGCAAAGGATATGTACTGCTGCTGAGTTTAGTGCACAGAGGACTGTCTCATACATTGGAACAAACAGTCAGCTGTGAGAAGTATGGGCTTTCAGCTTGTCAGGATGGGTTTTCAGCCTTTGAATGTAAACAATGTTTCCATTCACTGACACCGAACAGAGACTTTGAAAATTGTTTTGATTTGAAACCTATTAGAAAGTTGTAGAACTTTTTTTCAGGCAATGATTAAACTTTATTTACAGAGGACTGGACGAGCGCTTTAAATCTGTCTGATAAAGTATGTTGCTGGTGGCATAAAACTCAGACTTACTAAGAAATATAGATATTTACTCTGCGCATACACCGACGCGATCATCCCCTTAGGAATGTGGTTCTGTCATTACCTCATCTGCTCGTTTTCGCATTTTATTCGTAGAATAATGCTCACTGGAATTCTCAGCGGTATAATGTGGAGTATAATCAGACCAAGGACTGTGACCAATACAATCTTCTGTCAGTCTCCATTTGTCCAGGCACAAAACTCTCCATTCCAAGAAGTAGCACAAAGTGATCTGCCTGTAGGTTAATAGAACGACAATTAGGTAAATGAGAGCTGCCCATGTTATTTAATGGTAGACGTGTTTCGGAGAAATGACTAACAAGCGCTTGCGGCAGAAAGGTAAAACTTCCTTACTCTCTTAAAGGGACAGTTAATCCCTGATGTGATGTCACATTGATAATACAGCAATTGTGCATAAATGCTTCTCTAAAAAAAGATATCTCTGAATATGTGTGTACCTAGGATAACAGCTGCGTCTCCATGGTTACAGACTACATACAAATCTTGTGTTGTCTGATCCTGTAGTCATGTTACTGTACTCGATCTGCCTCCTCTTCTTGATAACCTACAGTTTTTGGGGAAGAGGGAGTGGAGCAGCATATGACTGCAGGATCAGACTACACAGCGTTTGTTTGTAGTCTGAAACCATGGAGACACATAGCACTGTATAAACATAATTAGAAGAGATTTTTTTTTTATTCAAAACTTTTTGCAGAGTTGCTTCATTTTCAAATATAGATGCATTGAAGCAATAAAAAATATGGTTATAAAAGTCTAGATAGTATTTTTTTTAAGACCCTGAAACTATAGACCATAGGAAAAGGGACAGACAGATAAGTTATAAAATGTTTCTCTGTCCTGAAATCTGATAGTCTATGATTCCTTCTAATCAGGAAAATTAAATCCTTACACCCCTTGCACACGACCGGGATCGGGCCATGAAAATCTGTCCGAGTGTCGGCTGGGTTTCCCGGCCAGACCACAGTACAGGTGAACGGGACTCCTGGTAACATAGACATTTTATGATGCTAGGAGTCCCTGCCTTCCCGCTGTGTAATTTTGTTCAGTGCGACACACGGACAATTTTTCACAGCCCGACCTCGGTCGTGTGCAATTCCGTTGAAAGTATCAGACCTTCCGCTGTGGCAAAAATGCACCATTTCCTGCATTTTTGTACTGCGGAACCTGGTACGGATTTTGCGGCATTTTCTCAATGTTGGGAGATGGTGACGTCTCCTCTGAAAAACGCAGCAACTCAATCCACTTTCTGCAGCAGGAATGGACATGCTGCAGTACAAAAAATACGCACCGCATGTCAATTTCTAGTCAGAAATTTTACACAGCGTGTGGATGAGATTTGTTAAATCTCAGCCAATTTGCGGCTACTGTATTCTGCGGATTTTCCGTCCGCAATTCCGCTACGTGTGGACGAGCCCCTAGTGGTAAATGCCTGATCATAGAATTTTTTTATCTTTACATTGGGGCAGGTTCCGATTCTATGGTGGGAGATACCTTTTTATGTGTTCCCTTCTTTTTCAGCAAGTGCCCAGAGAGCAAAACGTATCAGAATGTTTGCAGAATCTGGGTGAAATTATCTCGTATTTAGCCGACTGTAGGCAACATTTTTTTCCTTTAAAAAATAAAATAAAAATCCAGAACCTCATCCGAACTGGAAGTCCTAAAGAGGGGGGAAAGAGATCAAGTGAAAGGGAAAAAAAGAGGCGCCCGGCAAACCTCCTGACAAATTGTCTTAAGTTCTCATCTCTTTCTGCCTCTTCAGCTCATCGTCATAAGGAATGAGAACAGACTCTCAGCATAACCCCTTTACCAGCATCGTTATTTTAAGTGCAGTTTGTGCCGAGCTCTGAGAAGTAGGTCATTCAGCAGCACAAGGAATTATGTAAACCTACTTAAAACTCCACTGCAGTCACACACAAAGCAGAACAGAGAAATCAGCCCCTCCGGCATCTGCTATTTTTTTTTCACTGTGTATGCAAAGCTCATATGACGCTACTCAGGTATTAAGCACAATAGCTTGATGAAATATGACTGCATGCCGCATGATCAACTCAACACCAAGGTGCGGTAGAAAGGAGCTCGCAGGAAGATTGCAAATAGATTGTTGTAGAAATCTACACCCCCCTCCTTCCCTATACAATGCGATTCACCTCTCTGTGGATTAGAGGATGTGCCCGTTCTGGCTTTTAAAGCCCAGATGGGCCCACTGCCCGCATACCCGTCTAGTATTTACATAATCATTTTGGCTTTCATCTCTAGCTTTTTATTAAAAAGCGCCTGGACGGAGGGGGGGGGGGGGTTTACAATGAAAATATAAGCAGGTTGTAGGTGAAATACACTGAGATGAAATAACACATTTATTACATTGATGCCAAAATATAGGATTAGTCTATGGGGAGTGTAGGGGTGTGAACATTTAGGCACTGCAGCCCATCATCCTCTCAGGTCCCTGATATGCTGGAGATGGGCTCATTTATTTGATCATTGCGCTGTGGTGGCACAAAAGGACATGTCTACGGGGCTCTGCCCACAGCTGACTCTGCCCTGGGCATTCTCAATAAACACTTTGTCATCTGGAACATGCACAAATTGAATGCACAAAATATCCCACTGCCTACTGCACCAGACCTCCTGTCTTTCCCCGGCATAAAAGAAATAATGTACCAAAACTATATGTTAAATTAGTTCATAATTTTCCAGCATTGTAAGGACCGCGATCAAGGTTTCTTACAAGAGGACATTCTGGAGAAGTTGTGGTATGCAGAATTTCTCCACTGGGTAAGATGCTGGCTGCTTGCTGTGGCCACTAGAGGGAGCTGACCGCATACTGTGCCATTGTTATGTTCAATGTATAGACGGTATAGGTACAATACGGGGGGCTGCTTCACCCTAACTTTGTGACGACATACATACAGATTGTTCAAACTAGTAATAGTAAAGTCCATATTTATATGGTCATAAAGTGCCCACATAGTGCAATGCCTAGAGAGTGCCTTATTTTGCCGACATATTACCATACTATGGCCACGTAGAACCTAAGGGTATGTTCACACGAGGGCGTCCGTTACGGCTGAAATTACGGGGATGTTTCAGCCTGAAAACATCCCCGTAATTTCAGCCATACCGGCATGTGCAGGCGCTTGAACGCCGCGTCAATTACGGACGTAATTGGCGCTGCTATTCATTGGAGTCAATGAATAGCGGCTCCAATTACGGCCAAAGAAGTGACAGGTCACTTCTTTGACGCGGGCGTCTATTTACGCGCCGTCATTTGACAGCGGCGCGTAAATTACGCCTCGTGTGAACAGACAAACGTCTGCCCATTGCTTTCAATGGGCAGATGTTTGTCAGCGCTATTGAGGCGCTATTTTCGGACGTAATTCGGAGCAAAAACGCCCGAATTACGTCCGTAAATAGGCCGTGTGAACATACCCTTATAGTGCCAAACACAGCGGCCATTACTTACCTCCACTTCATCCCACAAAGTCTTCTGCACAGTGCAGGAGAGTTATGCTGCTCTCTGATGGGAGATGCCTGGGAAACTAGTAATGTCTCATTAACATTACTAACATAACCGTAGGGAAGGTTTTCTAGTGCCTAAGATCCTCGCAGTTATCAGGGCCTTCCACGGGCTAGGAGAGGAGATACTGGGACAGCATGCAAATACAAAACTGTTCAGTTAGATTTGGGACACCTCGCAGGGACGTAACTAGAATTCAGATACAGCCTACACCACACAGAATTACATAGCAGTTAATAAAATATAATAATAGGATATTAGATTACAGCTTCCCAAAAAATCCAATAGTTTTAATGACCTGTTCTATGCCACTATAAGGCTGGACTCACACGAGCATGTTCGATCCGTAATGGACGGAACGTATTTCGGCCGAACACACTGCAGGGAGCTGGGCTCCTAGCATCACGTACTGTACTCATGTTTTCAGTATGGGACAGTTGTCCCGCAGCGAGGCAGGGACTCTAAGCGTCGTACATAACTATGATGCTAGGAGCCCGGCTCCCTGCAGTGTGTTCGGTCCGGGACTTGCGGCCAAAATATGTTCCGTCCTTTACGGACCAAACATGCTCGTGTGAACCCAGCCTTATTGGTGCTAAGGATTTCTCAAACCTCTCTGTTACACCCCAATTAAATAAAACGATTATTGGCGACTGGAAACTGAAATTGTTGTGCTTGCTGGGACCTGGTATAGGACAGAGTATGTGATCCTCACACTGGATGTTGAGCACTGCACTTCAGAGACTATGATGGACATTGACTATGATGTACAACGACGCAATGATAGGAGCGGGACGGATAATGCGTTTGCTTTCAATTTTGACTGCAAAAAAAGTTGTAAATAAAACGTGTTAGGCCCTGTTTACACAAAGTTTTTTTACACGTTTTTTGACTCGAAAACCGCGTCGTAAAACGTGCCAAAAAACGGCCGAAGAAGCCTCCCATTGATTTCACGAAGGCATTTTTTTCTCGCGAGCTGTATAACCGGTTTGCGGGAAAAAGAAGCGACATGCCCTATCTTCGGGCGTTTACGTGTCTGACCTTCCATGAACATCAATGGGAGGCAGAGAAAGTGTTTTTCGTGGTGTTTTTGACCGCGCCGCTGAATGGCCGCCAGCTAAAAACGCAGCGACAAACGGCGTGCAGGCAGATCAAAATCTGACTCAAAATTCCAGACGGAAAAAAACTCAGTGTGATCAGGGCCTTACAGTCCTTTTGGCAATAAAGGGCAAAGAAATCCAGTGGGATCTCCGGAGAAATACGGTATCTGGGCTTTCACTGGCCTCACTCCTCTTTATTTCTTCCTCCTTGTCCCGTTGCCCACCCGGCTTGGTCTCCCATTTCCCAGTGTTTCTAAAGAGCAGAGAGTTGGCTTAGAAAGAGCCGAGCCTGTAGATTGTTGGCACCGGGAATGATTTTTCTTCATTTTCTATTCAGTTGCACCTTGGGAAATTTTGTTTCACGAAAGAACTTCACAGAGCGTCGTCCAGATCGTTGGGTTTTTGGTTCGTGCCCAGCTGCGATTTAAAGCGGTAAAAGGTTAACTTCTTTCTTTTTGTTGTTTTGCTGCAAAATCTCTTTGGAAAGCAAAAGCTGTAATGAAATGTATACAGCGATGCACGAGCGCCATTCAATTTCCTCCAGGCTCTCTACTTTTAAAAAACATAAAGGTCACGGAGGCCTCGGCGCTGCCGTTTCTGCAGGATTCCCCCGCTGAATGTCAATAGTGAACTTAAGTGCTGCTACTTTGTCAAATGTTTTGTGAATAAAACTCCACGCGCTTTCCGCTTCCACCCGTCTTCCTGCGTGACGGCGGCCGGGGGAACCTGCTACTCGGCTTTTGAATTAAACATGGAGCATTTGCAGACCTGGCGAGGCGCTTTCCTCTGCATTGCACTTAGATAATTATAACACCTCGGCCGTCCCCAGCTCAGCACCAACTTTGTATTCTGTATTTTGAATTATATTAACAAGGGGGGCAAGAATTCTACTTTATGCAGCTTTACACACGAAAGAAAAGAAGAAAAATGTCTGTAAATCTTTAGTGATGTAGCCGGTTATTACTTCTGTACGTTCTGGGGTAAGTGATGTTTAACCAGCCGCACTTTATGACATGTGAATGACAACAGAGAGGCCCTAGGAGAAATCTCCAATAAAGGAGTAATCACATCTTATATATGGCATATCACTAGGATAAGATGGGAATATCCCATTAAATAGACATCCTTGAGTCACTAGTGACTGGTAACATGGGAATTTTTGGTGATAAAATACTAATATTAATAAGGGCCTGTTCACATCATCGTTCGCTTTCCGTTCCGGGGTTCCGTTGGAGGTTTCCGTCGGGTGAACCCCGCAACGGAAAGTGAAAGTGAAACCACAGCTTCCGTTTCAGTCACCATTGATCTCAATGGTGACGGAAACATCGCTAATGGTTTCCGTTCGTCACCTCTCCGGCAGGTTTCCGGTTTTCCGACGGAATCAATAGCGGAGTCGACTGCGCTATTGATTCCGTCGGAAAACCGGAAACCTGCCGGAATGGTGAGGAATGGAAACCATTAGCGATGTTTCCGTCACCATTGAGATCAATGGTGACTGAAACGGGAGCTGTGGTTTCACTTTCACTTTCCGTTGCGGGGTTCACCCCACGGAAACCTCCGACGGAACCCCGGAACGGAAAGCGAACGGTGATGTGAGCAGGCCCTTATATACTACTATTCACACGGCAGTGAAAAAAAAATGGCCATTAAAAACTAATCAAGTGTCCGTTTTGCATCAGTGTCTTAAAATTTTCATCCATTTCCATTCCGTCTGCCCATTTTTAATGGTCGTTTGTCATCCGTTTTTTCATGGCCTTTAAAAAAAAAAATAAAAAAAAAAAGGATGGATTTCATTTGTCAGTTGTTTTTTTTTTGTCCCGACGCCCTGAAATCGCCACAGTGCCCATGTAGATAGTGCTGCAATGTCACTATAGATAGTGCCACAGTGCCCACAGTAGATAATACCCACATAGTGCCACAGTCCCCACATATAAAGTGCCACTGCTCACATAGTACCACAGTGCCCAATATAGATAGTGCCACAGAGCCCACATAGTGCCACAGTGCCCATGTATATAGTGCCACAGGGTCCCCTGTAGATGGTGCCACACCCCCTATATAGCAACCCCCCAGTAGATATCGCCACTGTAGCTCACTGCAGGAGCGGAATCCCTCTGGCCGGGGATTCCTCATATACGGAGCCCCTGACGTCTCTGTCCATATATGGACAGTGACGTAAGGAGAGCTGAATTCCCTGCCAGAGTGGAACAGGGATTCCGCTCCAGGAGTAATACCTTCACGTCACTGTCTATATATGTATACTGACGCCGGGGGCTTCTCCAGAAGCGAAATCCCCTGCCAGGACGGGGTCTGGCCGCCGGGGATTCCGCTCCTACAGGGAGCTGCAGTGGCGCGCTATCTACGGGGGATGTGTGGGCAGCTTTTTCTCTTTAGGCATGGTGTGCTATCTACATGGAGTGGTGGTAGCTATAAGACTGAAGTCCCCGGCCAGAGATCTTGTAATGCTCTGGCCGGGGATTCAATTGTTGAATGGACAGTAACAAGGATTGTTTCCTAAAAAAACGGCTGGTAAAAACTGATCCATTGACTTCTATGGGATCCGTCAGGAAATGTCCTATTTTTTGACAGCCAATATTCACGAGCCGTTTAAAAAAACAAAAAAACATCCATGTGAATACACCCATAGAACTTCATTGTTCTGAAAACGTCCGTCTCACGTCCGTTTTTCACTGTTGTGTGAATGTAACCTAACAATCAATATGGCCACAAATGCGGCTCGGACGCGGGTTGTCACCAAGCTTTCCCAGGGTTCTCAATAGCAAATCTGCCTATTAGTCTAGTAACGCTCCCTCCCTCCTTCATTTGCAGGTGAAATAGGATAACTAGACCCCTTGTTGTAATGACTGCCATATTACATTATATAACATCTGAGTGGAGCAGAACGTGAGGTATTTATCACTGCATATATAGTCAGATCAGTTCTGCCATATTTGTAGTCACCCAGCTTTCCCATTCCCAGAAGATCTATTTACGCTGATTTTTTTAAAGGGAACATTAATTTGATTAGTAAAATTTCCTTGAGACGCAGACCCCTCTGACTTTTATATTACGACACGTAGCGATCGGCTCCTCAAAGCCTTGAACTTGGAGCAGATAAAGTGTTTGACCACCACTTCTTCATCTCCCCTGTCACCTGCGATCACACAGAAGAACCGCAGTGGCTTCATTATTAACATTGTGATTATCTTTGACGCCCAAGTGGAGGTAAACAGCCTTGAATTGTGGGTGTCACGGGGGAGCGATGCCATTGATGCGAGAACATCTTGTGCGTCGCTCTCCAGTCTCTCTGGAGTCTCCGACTTTATTTCATCCTCACAGACTTTTCTCTCCCTATTGTGAACTGTAATGTATGTATCTGATAGTAAATTAGTTTCCGCCGTACATGTTACTCGCAGTATATGGCTGCTCCTGTTGTGCCTGGGCCTGCTGGGTTTCTTTTTGATAATACCATTATTGAAAAAGCAAAAGGGATAATCTTTTAGAACTGACAGCATTATCACCCGAGGGGGAGATCTGGAATATTTTGTTTTCTTTATTCTTCCATTATTCATTTGCAACAAAAAGACATTTCAATGGGCGCGAGTCAGGCAAGTTTATAATGTAACGATATAAAAAGGATCCAAATGTTCCAGCGCTGTTCTGGAGAAAGCTTTTTTTTTTCAATGAGACTGATGGGAATAAACATTGTTATTTTTTTCTTATTTTCACAATATTTTGGACTCGTACTTTCTGCATTTCTTTTTCTAAATTATATTTTTATTTAAATCGATCATCTACCTTATTAAAGTCTTGAATTCTGATAACTAGGTGCAGTACTGTACTCTCACAGGTAGGTGTCACTACAGACTGTAGGAATAAGTAAGACATGTTTAGGGTATGTCCATATTTTCAGATTCTGCCCTAATGATGACAATTCCCAGAATGCAAATCACCAGAGTAAGCTCAGTGTGCACTTTGACTTTACAATGAATTCTGGGAGCAGTTGCAGAATTGTGTGTGCAGCTCTGGAGTAAAAGGCCCTGTTCACACAGAGTTTTTTGCAGGTGGAAAAAATCTGCCTCAAAATTCCTGAAGGAATTTTGAGGCATTTTAATCTGCCTGCATGTTTATTTGGCGCATTTTTCGCTGCCTTTTTCGGCCGCGGGCATTGAGCGCTGTGTTCCAAAAAACGCAGCGAAAACCTCTTTCTCTGATGATGTCAATCGGAGGTTAGAGACGTTAACACCCGAATATATGGCATGTCACTTCTTTTTCCCGTGAGTGTTTTTTACGGCTCGCGGGAAAAAAACGCCTTTACCGCCCATTGAAATCAATAGGAGGCGTTTTTCCGCGTCAAAAAACTCAGTGTGAACTTCCCCTAATACTAGCTAGTCCGGTGCACTATATTTAACCATGTGACTTCCGCCTTTTAAGAAGCCTTGTCTGTGCACAGTTATCTTGCGGAGCACCCACCCAATGGTCGGGGTCTGGCTGACTATTGTACCTGTGCTCACTCCCATATATAACTATGTAGTATGGGGTCTTTTTTATTGTTTTGGTTTTTTAGCGATATTACTTTTTTTGATCTTTCGTTCAGTGACAATTATTTTGAGTGCACATGTTCTTAATGGGCTATAAGGGTACCAACTTATTCCCCTAAGGTTATCAGAATTTTTTTTAAAGGAAAATATAATCTCTATTTTTACATTTATTTAATATCATGTTTCTGTTTGTTTTCCCCGTTACCCATTTCTGATTTAAAATACAATTGAAACCATAAAAAATACGTTTGAGGATAAGGGTGTGCGGACAACTTATTATGTCCTAAAAATCATGTGGTCTTCACCTGCATTGTATAATGTAACTGGCCACAGCTGTATATACTAATGGTATGGGCAAACACAATAAAAAGTTGTCCTGGGCATTCACACAAGCTGTAATTAGAACACAAATTAATCCCTTAGGGACCACCAATACACCTTTTCACGTTGGTCACTAAGGGGCCTTAGGCTAGGCCGCCGCCGCCGCCTTTTCACAGTGGCCCAGTCTAAGTCCTGCACGGGTGTCCCGTGCAGGCAGGAGCCGGGGCTCTGCTGTCTGATGACAGCCGGGCTCCTGCTCCAACACCCGCGATCGAAGTTTACTTAGATTGCGGCCGTTTAACCTGTTAAATGCCGCCGTCAATATCGACCGCGGCATTTAACTTGTTTACAGAGGGAGTGAGCTCCCTCTGCCACCCATCGGCGGCCCGCAAATGCAATCAGGGGCCTCTGATGAGGTGTCATGACAGCCGGGGGCTTGATAAAAGCCCCCAAGTCTGCCCTGGACATATGCCTGTTAGGACGCGCTGGAGGCACGTCCTAATAGATTGCCTGTCAGATTTAGGCCTCATGCACACGACCGTAGCCGTGTGCATGGCCGTGATTTTCGGGTCGGCCGGCTGCGGACTGTCAGCCACAGGCCGCCCACAAATCGCGGGACATGCACATGGCCGCCGCCATTGTTTTCAATGAGCCCGGACCGCAGAACAGGGCCGTAATAAGACATGCCCTTTCTTTCTGCGGTCCGGGCTCCCGGGCCGTGCAAGGACCGCAAAAACTACGGTCGTGTGCATGGCCCCATAGAAAAGAATGGGGCCGCAATTCTCCTGTGGATTTTCGGGGGAATTGCGGCCGCAAAAACATGTTCGTGTGCATGGGGCCTTACACTGACAGGCAATAATGCTCTGTTATACGAAGTATACCAAAGCATTATAGCAGCGATCTGAAGATCACACAGTAAAGTCCCCGAGTGGGACTAATGAAATAAGTAATAAATGTGAAATTAAGATTATTAATAAAAATTACTGTAAAAAAAGAAATAAATTTTTTTTCCATAAAAAGTGGTTTTATTTAGTAAAAGTGTAAAAAATAAATAAAAGTGCACATATGTGGTATCGCCGCGACCGTCATGACTCAATTAATAAAGTTAATATGTAATTTAAACAGCAAGATGAACATCGTAAAAAAAACCCGCAAAAAACCATCGAAATTGCAATTTTTTTCCACTGCCCCCCAAAAAAGTCATAATAAAAATGAATCAATAAGTCCCATGCACCCCAAAACAGTACCAATCAAAACTACGTCTCGTTCCGCAGAAAACAAGCCCAAAAAATCACTACATTGATGGAAAAATAAAAAAAATTACGGCTCTTGGAAAGCGACGATGCAAAAGCAAATAATTTTAGTTCAAAAGTGTTTCTATTGTGCAAAAGTCGTAAAACATAAAAAACCTCTACATATGTGGTATCGCCGTAATCGTACCGACCCATAGAATAAAGGTAACATGTTATTTATGCCGCACAGTGAACGGCGTCAATTTAAAACGCATAGAACAATGGTGGAATTTCAGGTTTTTTTTTATAATCCCCCCAAAAAAAGTTAATAAAAAAATTATATGTACTCCAAAATGGTGCCATTAATCACGCAAAAAACAAGTTCTCGTACAGCTATGTCGACGGGAAAATAAAAAAGTTATAGCTCTTTCAATGCGACTATAGAAAAATGAATAAAATAGGCTGGTCACTAAGGGGTTAAGCCACAATTAGATCCATCAACAGCAGCTTGTCAATAATTTCCAGTCAGAAATAGCAATAAGTATACACCGAGTAGCCAAAACGTTAAAAACTCCTGCCTAATATTGTGTATGTCGCCCTCGTGCTGCCGCACAGCTCTGCCCCGTCGAGGCGTGGACACAAGACCCCTAAAGGTTCCTGTGGTCTCTGGCAAAAGACAATAACAATAAATCCTTTTGAGTCCTGTAAGGTGTGAGGTGCGGCCTCCACGGATCGAGCTTATTTTTCTAGCATATCCCACAGATGATGGACCAGATTGAAATCTGGGAAATTTGTAGACAAGTCATCACCTTGAAGTCCTTGTCATGTTCCTCCCACCATTCCTGAACAATGTCTGCAGTGTGGCGGGGGCATCATCCTGCTGTATGGGGGCACTGCCATTAGGGAATAACGCTGCAGCGAAGTTTAGGTCGGTGGTACGTGTACGTTCATCCACTTGAATGCCAAGAGCGAAGGACTACCAGCAGAACATTGTCCAGAGCATCATACTGCCCCCGTCGGCTTGTCTTCTTCCCATAATGCATCCTGGTGAGATCCCTTCCCCAGGTAAGTGACGCACATACACCTGGCTGTCCAGACAGGCTAGCCTTCACTCCCCATGCACATCAATGACCCTGTTGCTGGTCACTGGTTGTCGTTCCTTGGACCGTTTTTGGTCAGTGCTTACCGCTACATACCGGGAACACCCCCACAAGATCGGGAACACCCCCACAAGATCGGGAACACCACCACAAGATCGGGAACACCCCCACAAGACCGGGAACACCCCACAAGACCGGGAACACCCCCACAAGACCAGCGGTTTTGGAGATGCTCTGACCCAGTTGTCTACACATCACTATTTGGCCCTTGGCACAGTCGCTCAGTTCCTTACGATTACCCATTATTTCTTTTTCCAACATCAACTTCAAGAACTTGCTGCCGAATATAAGTTGTTTATTTTCGCTGACCCTGGGCGCGTGCTTCACTTTTCTGACACTGCCAAGTGTTGTAACGTAACCATAGTTATCAAAATTCCACTATTGATTCCATGTCTTGTCTTTGTTAATCGGGATGTGTTTGACGGGCACTTTATGATGCGTCGTCGGTGAGGGTCAATTGAATGGTCAGCGAGAGTTGTTTAATTACTAAGCTGACTGTCTTTTTGTATTGATTTAACTGTTATTTTCATGAACTACGCAGTGAAGTTGCCGTCGGTGCGCTCTTTCCTGCTCTCATCACCACCTTCTGTGAGGAATACCGACTGACGCTTGACATTTTTTTTTTACATTTTTATTTTAGTTTAAAAAATAGAACAAAATTACCCAAAATAGTACATGAGAGACAGACATAATTTTCACAAAAAAAGAATACATTAACCCACTTCTAACAAGAAGTAAAAAAAATAAAAACTTCCTCTGTAAAAACAAGTCCTTGAGTCGTCCTCTATTGATCTGTTTCTGGGAAAGCTGAGTGGAGACTAAAGCGGCCGCCACTACAGTACCCACAGGTGGTTGTCACTCAGCTTTTCCAAATGGAAGTTCTTTTTTCTCACACTTTGATGCATACCCAGCTCCTGAACTGCAGGGAAATTGACAATTCAGGTATCTAGGAAAGCTGGGTTACAACTCTTCAGAAAGTTGTGGTCGCTGTATTTCCCTGAAATACAAAGGCTATGTGACCGTGAGGTAGCTTTAAGGGTATGTTCACACGGCAGCGTCCGTAACGGCTGAAATTACGGGGATGTTTCAGGAGAAAACATCCCCGTAATTTCAGCCGTAACGACATGTGCAGGCGCTTGAACGCCGCGTCTATTATGGACGTAATTGGCGCTGCTTTTCATTGGAGTCAATGAATAACGGCTCCAATTACGCCCCAAGAAGTGACAGGTCACTTCTTTGACGCGGGCGTCTATTTACGCGCCGTCTTTTGACAGCGGCGCGTAAATATACGCCTCGTGTGAACAGACAAACGTCAGCCCATTGCTTTCAATGGGCAGATGTTTGTCAACGCTATCGAGGCGCATTTTCGGACGTAATTCGGGGCTTAATACGCCCGAATTACGTCCGTAAATAGGCCGTGTGAACATACCCTAAAAGTTGCAAAGGCAGCAATAGTGACTGGGCCCTTCACACCTTGGGGAGTCCATCCGGGCACAAAACAGGAGCACAAGGTAGTACAATGACTAAATGTACAATATTGTAGTCCTGATACATTGTTAGATATACAGTGAAGGAAAGAAGTATTTGATCCCTTGTTGATTTTGTAAGTTTGCCCACTGTCAAAGACATGAACAGTCTAGAATTTTTAGGCTAGGTTAATTTTACCAGTGAGAGATAGATTATATAAAAAAAACTGAAAATCACATTGTCAAAATGATATATATTTATTTTCATTGTGCACAGAGAAATAAGTATTTGATCCCTTTGGCAAACAAGACTTAATACTTGGTGGCAAAACCCTTGTTGGCAAGCACAGCAGTCAGACGTTTTTTGTAGTTGATGATGAGGTTTGCACACATGTTAGATGGAATTTTGTCCCACTCCTCTTTGCAGATCATCTGTAAATCATTAAGATTTCGAGGCTGTCGCTTGGCAACTCGGATCTTCAGCTCCCTCCATAAGTTTTCGATGGGATTAAGGTCTGGAGACTGGCTAGGCCACTCCATGACCTTAATGTGCTTCTTTTTGAGCCACTCCTTTGTTGCCTTGGCTGTATGTTTCGGGTCATTGTCGTGCTGTAAGACCCAGCCACGAGCCATTTTTAATGTCCTGGTGGAGGGAAGGAGTTTGTCACTCAGGATTTGACGGTACATGGCTCCATCCATTCTCCCATTGATGCGGTGAAGTAGTCCTGTGCCCTTAGCAGAGAAATCAAAACCACAAAAAAGGCCATACTCACTAGGTAGGTGGGTGGGTGAAAACCCGTTCCCATCAGGACGCAGACGGGTCAAAGAATGCTGCAGAAGGAGTGTGCATTAAGTAGTGATAGCCCCTCCCACTAGTCTTGAGGGGAGTGGCGGACTAAGTGCTCAAAGGTGTGCGATAAATGAGTGTCAGTGTAGTGCTAGGGTGTGAATGGATGGTAAAAAATAAATATGTATGTATGAAAGTGTGTAATAATGTAAAAAAAAATAAATAAATAAATAAATGTGATAAATAGGGGTCAGTGCTGTGAATAGTACATGGGGTGTCAGTACTATGTGTAATACGTGGAGGGATAATGTGCTGGTCGTCAGGCATGGCGTATCTTGCCGAATAACAGCCTATTTGTAACGCCGCTAGTGTTAGCTAAAGCGGGCTGCTCTGCATTCCAAACCAAACGCCAGCACATCATGCCCTCCCAGCATATAAGACCCGGCTGCGTCCTGAAAAAAAGTGTAGTATACGTAGTAAGAAATATCCATGAAACATGGGGTATTAGTTGTTATTTTGGCCAAAATACGCAAAGCTCGCAACCCAACGTCAAGGGTCCCCAGTGCCTTGCGAGTCCCTAACCAGAACTTTTCGTTCCTAATTTAAAAACACAAACAGAAAAAATGGGACATAAAGATCATCAAAACCACAAAAAAGGCCATACTCACTAGGTAGGTGGGTGGGTGAAAACCCGTTCCCATCAGGACGCAGACGGGTCAAAGAATGCTGCAGAAGGAGTGTGCATTAAGTAGTGATAGCCCCTCCCACTAGTCTTGAGGGGAGTGGCGGACTAAGTGCTCAAAGGTGTGCGATAAATGAGTGTCAGTGTAGTGCTAGGGTGTGAATGGATGGTAAAAAATAAATATGTATGTATGAAAGTGTGTAATAATGTAAAAAAAATAAATAAATAAATAAATGTGATAAATAGGGGTCAGTGCTGTGAATAGTACATGGGGTGTATATGCTGGGAGGGCATGATGTGCTGGCGTTTGGTTTGGAATGCAGAGCAGCCCGCTTTAGCTAACACTAGCGGCGTTACAAATAGGCTGTTATTCGGCAAGATACGCCATGCCTGACGACCAGCACATTATCCCTCCACGTATTACACATAGTACTGACACCCCATGTACTATTCACAGCACTGACCCCTATTTATCACATTTATTTATTTATTTATTTTTTTTTACATTATTACACACTTTCATACATACATATTTATTTTTTACCATCCATTCACACCCTAGCACTACACTGACACTCATTTATCGCACACCTTTGAGCACTTAGTCCGCCACTCCCCTCAAGACTAGTGGGAGGGGCTATCACTACTTAATGCACACTCCTTCTGCAGCATTCTTTGACCCGTCTGCGTCCTGATGGGAACGGGTTTTCACCCACCCACCTACCTAGTGAGTATGGCCTTTTTTGTGGTTTTGATGATCTTTATGTCCCATTTTTTCTGTTTGTGTTTTTAAATTAGGAACGAAAAGTTCTGGTTAGGGACTCGCAAGGCACTGGGGACCCTTGACGTTGGGTTGCGAGCTTTGCGTATTTTGGCCAAAATAACAACTAATACCCCATGTTTCATGGATATTTCTTACTACGTATACTACACTTTTTTTCAGGACGCAGCCGGGTCTTATATGCTGGGAGGGCATGATGTGCTGGCGTTTGGTTTGGAATGCAGAGCAGCCCGCTTTAGCTAACACTAGCGGCGTTACAAATAGGCTGTTATTCGGCAAGATACGCCATGCCTGACGACCAGCACATTATCCCTCCACGTATTACACATAGTACTGACACCCCATGTACTATTCACAGCACTGACCCCTATTTATCACATTTATTTATTTATTTATTTTTTTTTTTTTTTACATTATTACACACTTTCATACATACATATTTATTTTTTACCATCCATTCACACCCTAGCACTACACTGATACTCATTTATCGCACACCTTTGAGCACTTAGTCCGCCACTCCCCTCAAGACTAGTGGGAGGGGCTATCACTACTTAATGCACACTCCTTCTGCAGCATTCTTTGACCCGTCTGCGTCCTGATGGGAACGGGTTTTCACCCACCCACCTACCTAGTGAGTATGGCCTTTTTTGTGGTTTTGATGATCTTTATGTCCCATTTTTTCTGTTTGTGTTCTTAGCAGAGAAACACCCCCAAATAATAATGTTTCCACCTCCATGCTTGACAGTGGGGACGGTGTTCTTTGGGTCATAGGCAGCATTTCTCTTCCTCCAAACACGGCGAGTTGAGTTAATGCCAAAGAGCTCAATTTTAGTCTCATCTGACCACAGCACCTTCTCCCAATCACTCTCAGAATCTTCCAGATGTTCATTTGCAGACTTCAGACGGGCCTGTACATGTGCCTTCTTGAGCAGGGGGACCTTGCGGGCACTGCAGGATTTTAATCCATTACGGCGTAATGTGTTACCAATGGTTTTCTTGGTGACTGTGGTCCCAGCTGCCTTGAGATCATTAACAAGTTCCCCCCGTGTAGTTTTCGGCTGAGCTCTCACCTTCCTCAGGATCAAGGATACCCCACGAGGTGAGATTTTGGATGGAGCCCCAGATCGATGTCGATTGACAGTAATTTTGTATGTCTTCCATTTTCTTAGGCTGGGTTCAGGGTATGTGCACACGTAGTGACCAAAAACGTCTGAAAATACAGAGCTGTTTTCAAGGGAAAACAGCCCCTGATTTTCAGACGTTTTTTGAGCAACTCGCATTTTTCGCGGCGTTTTTTACGTCCGTTTTTGGAGCTGTTTTCATTGGAGTCTATGAGAAAACAGCTCCAAAAACGTCCAAAGAAGTGTCCTGCACTTCTTTTGACGAGGCTGTATTTTTACGCGTCGTCGTTTGACAGCTGTCAAACGACGACGCGTAAATGACAGGTCGTCTGCACAGTACGTCGGCAAACCCATTCAAATGAATGGGCAGATGTTTGCCGACGTATTGTAGCCCTATTTTCAGACGTAAAACGAGGCATAATACGCCTCGTTTACGTCTGAAAATAGGTCGTGTGAACCCAGCCTAACACGACCTATTTTCAGGCGTAAACGAGGCGTATTATGCCTCGTTTTACGTCTGAAAATAGGGCTACAATACGTCGGCAAACATCTGCCCATTCATTTGAATGGGTTTGCCGACGTACTGTGCAGACGACCTGTCATTTACGCGTCGTCGTTTGACAGCTGTCAAACGACGACGCGTAAAAATACAGCCTCGTCAAAAGAAGTGCAGGACACTTCTTGGGACGTTTTTGGAGCCGTTTTCTCATAGACTCTATTGAAAACAGCTCCAAAAACGGCCAAAATAACGGCGCGAAAAACGCCGCGAAAAACGTGAGTTGCTCAAAAAACGTCTGAAAATCAGGTGCTGTTTTCCCTTGAAAACAGCTCCGTATTTTCAGACGTTTTTGGCTCAGCGTGTGAACATACCCTCACTATTGCACCAACAGTTGTCTCCTTCTCACCCAGCATCTTACTTATGGTTTTGTAGCCCATTCCAGCCTTGTGCAGGTCTATGATCTTGTCCCTGACATCCTTAGGGTATGTTCACACGGCCTATTTACGGACGTAAATCGGGCGTTTTTGCCCCGAATTACGCCCGAAAATAGCGCCTCAATAGCGCTGACAAACATCTGCCCATTGAAAGCAATGGGCAGACGTTTGTCTGTTCACACGAGGCGTATATTTACGAGCCGCTGTCAAATGACGGCGCGTAAATAGACGCCCGCGTCAAAGAAGTGACCTGTCACTTCTTTGGCCGTAATTGGAGCCGTTATTCATTGACTCCAATGAATAGCAGCGCCAATTACGGCCGTAATTGACGCGGCGTTCAAGCGCCTGCACATGCCGGTACGGCTGAAATTACGGGGATGTTTTCAGGCTGAAACATCCCCGTAATTTCAGCCGTAACGGACGCCCTCGTGTGAACATACCCTAAGGGTATGTTCACACGGCCAAATTTCAGACGTATACGAGGCGTATTTTGCCTCGTTTTACGTCTGGAAATACGTCTCAAATACGTCGTCAAACATCTGCCCATTACTTTCTATGGGTATAACGCTGTATTGTCCACACGACGCGTAATTTTAAAATTACGCCTCGTAAAAAGAAGTGCAGGACACTTCTTTGGACGTTTTTGGAGCTGTTTTCTCATAGACTCCAATGAAAACAGCTCCAAAAACGGACGTAAAAAACGGCGTGAAAACGCCGCGAAAAATGCGAGTTGGTAAAAAAACGTCTGAAAAGCAGGGTCTGTTTTCCCTTGAAAACAGCTCTGGATTTTCAGACGTTTTTGTTGACTACGTGTAAACATACCCTTAGAAAGCTCTTTGGTCTTGCCCATGTTGTAGAGGTTAGAGTCAGACTGATTCATTGAGTCTGTGGACAGGAGTCTTTTATACAGGTGACCATGTAAGAGCTGTCTATAATGCAGGCACCAAGTTGATTTGGAGCAGTAACTGGTCTGGAGGAGGCTGAACTCTTAATGGTTGGTAGGGGGTCACATACTTATTTCTCTGTGCACAATGCAAATAAATATATATAATTTTGACCATGTGATTTTCTTTTTTTTTTTTTTTATATATAATCTATCTCTCACTGGTAAAATTAACCTAGCCTAAAAATTCTAGACTGTTCATGTCTTTGACAGCGGGCAAACTTACAAAATCAGCAAGGGATCAAATACTTATTTCCTTCACTGTGTACTCCTGATACATTGTTAACTATATACTCCGGATACATTGTTAGCTATATACTCCTGATACATTGTTAGCTATATACTCCTGATACATTGTTAACTATATACTCCTGATACATTGTTAGCTATATACTCCTGATACATTGTTAGCTATATACTCCTGATACATTGTTAGCTATATACTCCTGATACATTGTTAGCTATATACTCCTGATACATTGTTAGCTATATACTCCTGATACATTGTTAGCTATATACTCCTGATACATTGTTAGATATATACTCCTGATACATTGTTAGATATATACTCCTGATACATTGTTAGATATATACTCCTGATACATTGTTAGCTATATACTCCTGATACATTGTTAGATATATACTCCTGATACATTGTTAGATATATACTCCGGATACATTGTTAGATATATACTCCTGATACATTGTTAGATATATACTCCGGATACATTGTTAGATATATATACTCCTGATACATTGTTAGATATATATACTCCTGATACATTGTTAGCTATATACTCCGGATACATTGTTAGCTATATACTCCGGATACATTGTTAGATATATACTCCTGATACATTGTTAGATATATACTCCGGATACATTGTTAGATATATATACTCCTGATACATTGTTAGATATATATACTCCTGATACATTGTTAGATATATATACTCCTGATACATTGTTAGCTATATACTCCGGATACATTGTTAGCTATATACTCCGGATACATTGTTAGATATATATACTCTTGATACATTGTTAGATATATATACTCCTGATACATTGTTAGATATATATACTCCTGATACATTGTTAGCTATATACTCCGGATACATTGTTAGCTATATACTCCGGATACATTGTTAGATATATACTCCTGATACATTGTTAGATATATATACTCCTGATACATTGTTAGCTATATACTCCGGATACATTGTTAGCTATATACTCCGGATACATTGTTAGATATATATACTCCTGATACATTGTTAGATATATATACTCCTGATACATTGTTAGCTATATACTCCGGATACATTGTTAGCTATATACTCCTGATACATTGTTAGCTATATACTCCGGATACATTGTTAGATATATACTCCTGATACATTGTTAGAGATATATACTCCTGATACATTGTTAGATATATACTCCTGATACATTGTTAGATATATATACTCCTGATACATTGTTAGATATATATACTCCAGATACATTGTTAGATATATATACTCCTGATACATTGTTAGATATATACTCCTGATACATTGTTAGATATATATACTCCTGATACATTGTTAGATATATATACTCCAGATACATAGATATATACTCCTGATACATTGTTAGATATATATACTCCTGATACATTGTTAGATATATATACTCCAGATACATAGATATATACTCCTGATACATTGTTAGATATATATACTCCTGATACATTGTTAGATATATATACTCCAGATACATAGATATATACTCCTGATACATTGTTAGATATATATACTCCTGATACATTGTTAGATATATATACTCCAGATACATAGATATATACTCCTGATACATTGTTAGATATATATACTCCTGATACATTGTTAGATATATATACTCCAGATACATAGATATATACTCCTGATACATTGTTAGATATATATACTCCTTATACATTGTTAGATATATACTCCTGACACATTGTTAGATATATACTCCTGACACATTGTTAGATATATATACTCCTGATACATTGTTAGATATATATACTCCTGATACATTGTTAGATATATACTCCTGATACATTGTTAGATATATACTCCTGATACATTGTTAGATATATATACTCCTGATACATTGTTAGATATATACTCCTGATACATTGTTAGCTATATACTCCAGATACATTGTTAGATATATATACTCCTGATACATTGTTAGCTATATACTCCAGATACATTGTTAGATATATATACTCCAGATACATTGTTAGATATATATACTCCTGATACATTGTTAGATATATACTCCTGATACATTGTTAGATATATACTCCTGATACATTGTTAGATATATACTCCTGATACATTGTTAGATATATATACTCCTGATACATTGTTAGATATATACTCCTGATACATTGTTAGATATATATACTCCTGATACATTGTTAGATATATATACTCCTGATACATTGTTAGATATATATACTCCTGATACATTGTTAGCTATATACTCCAGATACATTGTTAGATATATATACTCCTGATACATTGTTAGCTATATACTCCAGATACATTGTTAGATATATATACTCCAGATACATAGATATATACTCCTGATACATTGTTAGATATATACTCCTGACACATTGTTAGTTATATATACTCCTGATACATTGTTAGATATATACTCCTGATACATTGTTAGATATATATACTCCTGATACATTGTTAGATATATACTCCAGATACATTGTTAGATATATACTCCTGATACATTGTTAGATATATACTCCTGACACATTGTTAGATATATACTCCTGTTACATTGTTAGATATATACTCCGGATACATTGTTAGATATATATACTCCAGATACATTGTTAGATATATATACTCCTGATACATTGTTAGATATATACTCCAGATACATTGTTAGATATATACTCCTGTTACATTGTTAGATATATACTCCTGACACATTGTTAGTTATATATACTCCTGATACATTGTTAGATATATACTCCAGATACATTGTTAGATATATACTCCTGATACATTGTTAGATATATACTCCTGATACATTGTTAGATATATATACTCCAGATACATTGTTAGATATATATACTCCAGATACATTGTTAGATATATACTCCAGATACATTGTTAGATATATACTCCTGTTACATTGTTAGATATATACTCCTGATACATTGTTAGATATATATACTCCTGATACATTGTTAGATATATATACTCCTGATACATTGTTAGATATATACTCCTGACACATTGTTAGATATATATACTCCTGATACATTATTAGATATATATACTCCGGATACATTGTTAGCTATATACTCCTGATACATTGTTAGATATATATACTCCTGATACATTGTTAGATATATACTCCGGATACATTGTTAGATATATATACTCCTGATACATTGTTAGCTATATACTCCTGATACATTGTTAGATATATACTCCGGATACATTGTTAGATATATACTCCTGATACATTGTTAGATATATACTCCGGATACATTGTTAGATATATACTCCTGATTACTTGTTAGATGTAGCTCTGACTTTAGTCCCGGACGGGGCAGCTCTCTAATAAACGACTTTATTCACACCACAATTATAAGCGCAATTCTTTCATTTGTGTCAGCAGAAACTTCGGTGTAGTTTGTAAGATTTTCCAAATACATCAGCCACCTAATACAAGGAGTCACAGGAGGAGGATGGCAATGGGCAAGCTACACTGCTGAATAATTAATGCCGTATTAAGATGGCATTAAATAAAAAAGCAAAGAGTTGGCAGCGCGGTGTGCCCTGACACTTACTCCTCTGCTTTTACAAGATAACGATCATACATTTTAAGTAGAATTTACATTTTCATTCTAATTACATTATTCAAAAGAGCGTTTGTAAGCAGTTTTCTAATTGTCTAACACCCATGTATCATCCTCCGATACACGCACACCTCTGAGCACCGGCCCGGTGATGGCTCTACTGCTTGCAAGAAATCTAGATGATTTTAGGAATTTGACCCATTCGTCATTGTAAGGAGGAAGCTTCAGGAAGATTGTCGCTCATTCCTCATGGTAACACCTAGTCAATATCTCTTCATTACAAGCACACTGTTCCATGACACGCAGGATTTTATTGTTGCCTGTCTCCTGCAGAGATGTTATTAAGTAGTCAATGTGATGATCATACCTTCTATTGGCCTTCGGGTAAGCTGGACCCATTTGGAGTCTATATGGTACAGCTATGACCAGTGAACCCAGCTTTGCTACGATACCTATTGAAGTTTGAGGTAGTCTAAAATACTCCTCCTGTCTGTTCCTGCTCCATACTTTACACTGCAGCTCTGCTTGTTTAGATTGGCAGCTATGTATAAGTACAATCTCAGCAGGAAGTCAGTACATGGAGAGCAAAGGCAGAATGATTATAAAATGTAATCAACTAAACTTACAGTGAGAAAACAAATCTCATCAGGTAACTGCTGCAAATAGACGGAGGGGAGGAGCCATGACAAGGGGAGGAGCCATGACAAGGGGAGGAGCCACAATAAGGGCATGACCACACGTGGCGGATTTCCTCCGCAACTGTCCGCATCAATGCCGCACAGAATCTGCGTTGCAGATTCTGCAGCGGATCTGCCCAAAATGTGCAGAAAATTGATGCGGACTAGCTGCTGCGGACTGCGGGAAAAGTGCTTCCCTTCTCCCTATCAGTGCAGGATAGAGAGAAGGGACAGCACTTTCCCTAGGGAAAGTAAAAGAATTTCATACTTACCGGCCGTTGTCTTGGTGACGCGTCCCTCTTTCGGCATCCAGCCCGACCTCCCTGGATGACGCGCCAGTCCATGTGACCGCTGCAGCCTGTGCTTGGCCTGTGATTGGCTGCAGCCGTCACTTAGACTGAAACGTCATCCTGGGAGGCCGGACTGGAGACAGACGCAGGGAGTTCTCGGTAAGTATGAACTTATATGTTTTTTACAGATACATGTATATTGAGATCGGTAGTGACTGTACCGGGTGCAGAAACAGTTACTGCCGATCGCTTAACTCTTTCAGCACCCTGGACAGTGACTATTTACAGACGTCTCCTAGCAACGCTCCCGTCATTACGGGAGCCCCATTGACTTCCTCAGTCTGGCTGTAGACCTAGAAATACATAGGTCCAGCCAGAATGAAGAAATGTCATGGTAGTAAAAACAATACGCTCCGCAGCACACATAAGATCTGCGGACTTCATTGCGGAATTTTGACTCTCCATTGAAGTCAATGGAGAAATTCCGCCATGAGTCCGCCACTGCTCCGCAACAGACAGAGCATGCTGCGGACACCAAATTCCGCTCCGCAGCCTATGCTCCGCAGCGGAATTTTACGCATCGTCTAAACGAACACTGCTAAATTAAAGTGTAAGTCAATGGACAAACGGCACCGCTGCGGATTAACGCTGCGGAGTGTCCGCAGTGGAATTTAAGTGAAATTCCGCCACGTGTGAACCCGCCCTAAAGGGGAGCCTGCAGATCTTCAGCTCTTTGGGGCTGCATCATGATAACTTGTTGAGTAGCGAGTGTTTAATTGTAATCCTATGTAAAAATCAAACAAAGCACCGCCATGACTTATGCCAAATGCTCTCCTATATCTGCACCTTTATGTGCTGCCACCAATGAGGGTCGGAGGTGTTGTCTTTGGCAGGTGGGCCTCCTTTTCCATTGACCTTTTACATTTCATCCTGAATATAACCGAGACCTTATTATTTCACAAATGAATCCTACTTTCCCTTCACTTTTTCCCTAATTAGGAACTTTTTCCCTCTCGGCCCACGCACTACAGAACACATCAGAAAAATCAGATATTCATTAGAGACACTCGGGGACTTGACCTTGAATTTCACTGCTCCACTTTTTACTGTCACAGATCTCTTCTAAATGTTCATGTTTCTGGAGAATAGTTTTTCTCGTTCAATTTTTTTTTTCTTCATAAAATAGTCTTATTCTTATTGTAATTAAAATAATTTTTTAACTCCTCGTGTAATAGACGCCATTTTGTCCGCATCTGAAAAAAGGTTTTAAAACAGACTATTTATGGTTACGGCCCTGTTCACACAGAGTTTTTTTGCAGGCAGAAAAATCTGCCTCAAAATGCAAGCAAAAAACACTGCGAGAAACGCTTTCTCTGCCACCTATTGATTTCAGAACTGCGGCAAGAAAGAGCATGCCTTTTTTTTTTACCGCGAGCAATTCAAAACCACTGTGGAAAAAACACTCGATTTCGACGCGGTTTCTGCATCAAAATCAGCGTACATAAATACTGTATGAACTGGGCCTTATTATAGAAGTTGACTTCATATAATTGGACAGAAATGTCACTTGCTAATCTTCAAAACATGGTTGGAACTGAACAACCTACAGTGTCTTCTGATAAGGATGTCAGCGATGACCACTCTCCGCAGTGGATGGTCTCGCTGTATGGATGGCCACACTGCTCCGTGCCTAGGCTTTGTGTTATCCTACCACTCGGCCGGTAGGTACTGGAAAAATAATCAGGCTGGTGTCTGCAGCTTTGTGTTGTATGGAATTGGAAGAAGAAATGGTATGTATGTGTGCAGCAGTTTGGTGGATAATATTGATGAACATGACTTATGAAAGAAAAATTCCTGTAAAAACCGGAGTACCCTCCTTGTAATGATTGAAGACTTAGATCCTCTTATAAATAATTTCTCATCTGCTCTGTTTTCTAAGCTGCCGTCCGCAGGTGCCAATCCTGGATCTCCTTACCTTATGGAGGTTGTTTGATTGCCTGGCAGCTCATGTTCATTCCTGTCACCCGCACTACTGGCCACTTCAGGTTGCCAGAGCAAGAACGTTGCCAGCAGAGTCCCAGCACTACATCGCAAGTTTCTGGGTACTTTTAGTTTTTTGGGGGTTTTTTTCTCCCAAGATTTATTTCTGTCTTCTTTTTGTTAATTCAATTTAAATTCCTGGAGACCACAAAACCTGAGTTTCTCCAGAATTACCTCTCTTCTTGTTGGGTCTTCAAGGTCCTTAGTGGCATCATCGTTATTCCTGTGATTGTCTCCATCCATCTTGTCGAGTTTTTCTTCGGAGGAAACTGGTCTCCTCCATTGAGCTGGGTCTTATCATAATACTTCAACTGTTATTGATTGGGGAACCGCTCAGAGATCTGCAGGATCCAGCTGTAGTCCAGAGCGAGGGGAACCTGCTATATAACCTCCATATACCTTGTTAGTGTCACGGAGCGGGTTAGTGGACCCACAAGGCCGTAACGCCTTGTGGCAGCTGGCCAAACAACAGGACACCCCACAAATATAATTTCCCGCACAAGGGTACCTGAATAGTCCAGATGGTGGCCGCAGCTCTGGCACAGATGAGATGGGTGCAGCAGATGGCGCCAAACGTGGCAGATGACACAGGAGCCACAAGTTGCGCCAGACGTGGCGGACTACTCTGGGCGCGGCAGAAGACACAGGACGTGGCGGATTCCTCCAGACGTGGCAGATGACACAGGACATGGCGGATTCCTCCGGACGTTGGCAGATGACACAGGACGTGGCGGATTCCTCCGGACATGGCAGATGACACAGGACGTGGCGGATTCCTCCGGACGTGGCGGATTCCTCCGGACGTGGCAGATGACACAGGACGTGGCACGACTCGATACTAAGGCACAGCACGGGTAACAAGGCACGGGTAACAATTGGAACGGGAAACACTAAGGGACCATTTGAAGACAGACTGGGAAAACTAACGCTCAGGCAAGGATTAGAAGGCCAGGGACCTTCTTATAGACCAGGAAATCGTGGCAGTTGATGATGATGACGATTTCCTATTTGCGCGAGCTGGCCCTTTGAGGCCGGGCGCGAGTGTGCGCGCGCACCCTACGGGACACAGCCGAACGGAGCGGAAGTGAGCGTTGGCGTCTCGTAGGAGGAAGACGGGGACCAGCGCTCACGGATCCATGGCTGCGGGCGTCGGGAGGTGGGTGCCCGCGGCCATGGACGCTACAGTTAGGGTGTGGAGGGTTGGAGATCTAGTGCTGACTTATTGGTCAAAAGATCTAATTATCTACATCCTACATTGTCCACAACTTTCCGGCTACATTTTTCTTGAAGCTAAAGGGAATGTATCACACTTTTTTGTTTTTTTTAGTTATTAGATCCCCTTAGTAAAATATATTCAAATATTTTTCTTATCAATGTTTTCTCCTGATTTGTAGAATTGTTTTTTATCTTCTGTCCACGGTTATGGGGGCGGCCACCTTGTCTGAGCAGCTGCTCTTCTATGTTAATAGCATTTAGAGATCTATATTTTACAGCAGCCACATAGGACCATAGGACCCTGAAGACTGGAGATGACTTCAATGGGGAGTGACCTGTGCAGAGGTCATTGTGGAGGGGGGGGGCAGCTGTGTCCATCACTTATCATCAAAGGTGGATCTCCTGTATAACACTGCATGGACAAAAGTATTGGGACACATTACACTACAGGAGCTTTTATGACATGATAAATCCATAGACATTAACATTGTAGTAAAACCATTTTAACTCCTCTGGGAGCTTTCTACAAGATTTTAGGGTCTGTGGGAATTTTTGCCTCTTTATCCAGAAGAACATTTGTGAGGTCGGACACTGATGTTGGAGAAGAGGGCCGGGCTCGTAATCTCCGCTCTAGTTCATCCCAAAGGTATTGGATGGGGTTGAGGTCAGGGAGAGACAAGGACCAGAGACCCGCGACTTCCAGGGGTTCCTCCAGACATTTCGCACAGTGTTTGAGGAGTCTGGACTGAGCTCGCGAGCGCACCCTGGGCTATAAGAAGGGCTGTGCCCCTCCCTTCAATGCCTGAGCGTTGTTGTCGTTATCCTAGTATGTCTAAGCAAATGTTCTCCTAGTGTTTCCGAGTTCCCAGTGTTTCCCGTTCCTTCTACCTGTATCCCGTGCTATCCTGGTCAAGTACCATGTTGAGCTGAAGTCGTGCTGTGCTGTATACCACGCCTGTTTTGCTACACCACGCCTGGAGCCTGCCTGCTGCCTAGTCCCAGCCGAGCCTCCCGGGCACAGTGTGCGGATGTTAATACCAGAGGAGGTTTGTACTCAGCAGTTATTGAGTCAGTGGAGTGTTGGCGACTTTTCTGCACTTACTTTTCACCCCCCCCCCCCCAAGTGACTGCAGGGCGAGTGCCGGATGTTATAAACCGGGGGGGGGGGGGTGGACTGAAGGCAACATTGGAATTCAATATTAAAAGGCGGGGGTGCAATACTTTTCGCCATATATTGTAGCTGTTACGTGTCAGTGTAATCCTGCCTGTGATGATAATGAGATGACTTCTGATAAGTGATCTCTACAATGGTCCGAGTGAAAACTGCAATATTTCAAGATTATTTTAAAATATAGATATTGATATGCAAAACTAGAAGAAGAAAAAATATATATTTTAACATAAAAACTTGATTCAAGCAACAGCTATTCTTCCGCACTCCCCCATAGACATGCAAGTTCAGCACAGGCATAATGTCACGATGGGTGCGTGGACCCACTAGACCGTACCGCTGTAGCGGGATAGCAGCTGGCCAAATAGGATACCAAGGCAAGGTCAATAGTTCGAATAAGGGTACCTGTGGCAATACAGACAGTAGCGATGGCAGGCTCGGATGGGACCTTGGCAGCAGGCAGACACCAGGCGCGGGGAAATAAGCAGGCGTAACATACGACACAACACGACTTTAACTCTCTACGGCACAGGAACAAGGTAGCACGGGATACATGATACACAGCTAGCAGGAACGGGAACACTGGGAACTGGAAAACACTAAGGGACCATTTGCAAAGACTAACACAGGTAAAAACAACAATGCTCAGGCAATGAAGGAAGTGGCAGGGCCCCTCTTATAGTCCAGGGTGATAATGGGAGCAATCAGCCAATCTAAAACGTTAGTGTTCTGGCCCATTAAGGCCGGGAATGAGCTCGAGCGCGCACCCTAGTGGTCACTGCAGCACAGGACGGCCGCATGTGCTGGCATCTCTGGGAAGGAAGACGTCTGCAGGATGAAAGGAGTCTGCGACCGCGGACGTTACACATGTGTTTTCAATAGTGAGAGGGGAATAAGCCACTGCCAGACTCCTGTCCTCTTCAGACACCTCTGGCAGCGGCTTATCTCCTGCAGGAACAAAGGATCGGGCAACCACACACACATTTTTATAGTTGACCTGTTCTGCCAAAACCAGCGGATTTGACCAACTGTTATCTAAAGTGAATGGGCTCCTTTACACCTGAGAATCCAGATTGTAGACAGCCCTCATTAGATACAAACGCCTCATTTATTTGCCGTATGTTATTAATCTTGGTAATCCACAGCCTAAGGTGGAGTTCACACTGAGTTTTTTGTCGAGTTTTTTTACGCGGAAACCGCGCTGCAAAACGCGCCAAAAAATGTCCGAAAATGACTCACATTGATTTCATGGGAGGAGGAGGCGTTTTTTTCCTGCGAGCGGAAAAACCGTCTCGCGGGAAAAAGAAGGGACATGCCCTATCTTCGGGCGTTTACTCCTCTGACCTCCCATTGACAGTAATGGGAGGCAGAGAAAGCATATTTCGCGGCATTTTATGCCTGCAGAGCTCAATGGCCGCGGGCGAAAAATGCAGCAAAAATCGGCTTGCAGGGAGAGGAAAATCTGCCTCAAAATTCCAAACTGTGTGAACCCGGCCTTAGTTAGAGATTCTTGTCAAATACTTGTTCTGCTAAGGTGTAAGATTCTGCATATTTTGAGTCCTAGTGGAATGGAGAATCCGTGAGATGACAAGCAGAACTTTCATTACAAAGAGACAAAAATTATTTACAAGATTGTTCAGAAATAGTTCAGGAAGAAAATGGTTTTGTGAACGTTTACATAGAGAACATGGCAGAGATAACATCACGGTGACTTACTTTGCTGCAGAACTTTTTTGCAGATGACAATCTTGTCAATTGGTTTAGGAATAAATCTATCAGATCCGAACACTTCACAGGTTGGTGATGAACGTGAAGTGGTGGTGTTTCCCTGGTGTCTGCCGTCTGTAAATGTGCATTTTAAGATTTCTGTCCAATAGGTTCCGGCAGTGATTTTAAGGAGGGAGAGACCACAGTCCCCTGTGCCACTAAATTGGTTCTATAGGTGGAAAGTAAAATAAAATAATCTTATCTTGTAGTAGTAAGTACTTGTAAGGGCATGCTGAGAGTTGTAGTTTTGTAACAGCTGCAGAAGCCCAGGATAGAGGCCACTGCTATACATTATGGGACGTCTTTGGTGCTCAGGTGATTGTAGCATGTATAGCTTGAGACAGGGCCGCCATCAGGAATTTCAGGGCCCCCTACAGCTAAATTTTCTGGGCCCCCCTACCGTGGCACCGCCTGTTAACGGTACTCCGTCCAGCACTATATCATGGTACCCAGGGCCGCCATCAGGGGGGGTATTAGGGGTACTGATGTGAGAGGCCCGGCCAAACCTAATTGAAAGGGGGGCCCGGCAAACTGCCGCGACTTGCCTTTGGTAGAAAAAAAACAGGCCCCTGCAATGGGGCCCGTTTTTTTCACCAAAAGAATGTCATGAGCTGCGGGCCCCCCTTTCAATTAGGTTTGGCCAGGCCTCTCACATCAGTACCCCTAATACCCCCCCTGATGGCGGCCCTGGGTAGCATGGGGGCCGTCAAACACCGCCGCCCGTGCGACCGATCGCGCGCACCCGCAAACTCCCGCGCATGCGCTCCGGCGACCGCCTGGAACCGCGCACCGAATTTTGAGGCAGATTTTGACCTGCCCACACTATCTTGCCGCGTTTTTTGCCCGCAGCGATTGAGGACAGCAGACAGAAAACGCAGCGAAAAATGCATTTTCTGCCTCCCATTGATTTCGATGGCAGGTCAGAGGCGGAACCGCGGCAAGAAAGGACGTGCTGCTTTTTCTTTTTTCCGCGACTGGCTCCCATTGATTTCAGATTAAATCAATGGGAGGCGGTTTTGGAAGTTTTTTGGTGCTGATTCTGACGCAGTGTCCGAGTCAATATCAAGGCCCAAAAACTCTGTGAACTGGGCCTTATTGTTAGGGCTTATTCAGACGATCGTGTAATACGTCCGTGCAACGCGCGTGATTTTCACGCGCCTCGCACGGACCTGTTACTCTATGGGGCCGTGCAGACTGTCAGTGATTTTCATGCAGCGTGAGTCCGTGTGTCCGCTGCATAAAACTCACGACATGTCCGATATTTGTGCATTGTTCGCGCATCACGCACCCATTGAAGTCAATGGGTGCGTGAAAATCCCGCCCAGCACTTCCGCAGCCGTATAAACTATGAATGAAAACAGAAAAGCACCGCGTGCTACAAACATACAAACAGAGTGTCATAATGATGGCGGCTGCGCGAAAATCACACAGCCACGCATCATACGCTGCTGACACACGGAGATGTTATGGACCTTTTGCAAGCTCAAAACGCCACGTTTTTGCGCGCGCAAAAAGCACACGCTTGTGTGAATCCGGCCTTAGGGTAGGAACACACTAGGCATGAACACTGCGGATTTTATGCAACACATTTTATTGTGGAAAATCCGCAGCGTATCACAGTCGCAGCAGAGGGGATGAGATTTAAACAAATCTCATCCGCACGCTGAAAAATTTTTTTACATGCTGCGGCTTTTTGGCTTTTTAAGCCGCAGCATGTCAATGTATTCTGTGGGATCGCCGCTCCTCTGTTGCGGAAATGCTGCGGTTCTGACGCAAAAATCACACATGAGAAAAAAAAAAAAAGGCACTTTTTTAAATTTATAAAAAAGTTTAGACTTACCCCGGCCGTAGTCCTGGTGACGCGATCCTCTATTCTTAGCGCAGCTCGGCCTCCTGTCATGACGTTTCATCCCATGTGACCGCTGCAGCAGTCACATGGTCTACAGCGTCATCCCAGGAGGCGGGGCTACGTTCAGAAGAGAGAGATGCGTCACCTAAACTACAGCCGGGGTAAGTCTAAACTTTTTTTCCCTGCAGGATTCCCACAGCGGACACGCCTCCCGAAACCTGCGCCACTATTTGGTGCGGTTTTGCTGGCGGAATTCCCTGCGGCTACCGGGGCGGATAAGCGGTGTAGTTTTACTCAGCATATCCGCCTAGTGTGTCCCTTATGATGTCGCTCCTGGAGCTGCTGCCGCTCTCTAAATAGGCAGTTGGTTCAGTAGACTTTGGAATTATTTTTTTTTGTGAACCAGCTTAAAAAAAATACAAAACTTTTGTGTTAGGGCCTGTTCACATCACCGTTAGCTTCCGTTCCGGGGTTCCGTCTGAGGTTTCTGTCGGGTGAACACCGCAACGGAAAGTGAAAGTGATAGCACAGCTTCCGTTTCCATCACCATTAGCGCAGTCGACTGCGCTATTGATTCCGTCCGAAAACCAGCCGGAATGGTGACGAACGGAAACCATTAGCGATATTTCCGTCACCATTGAGATCAATGGTGACTGAAACGGAAGCTGTGCTGTCACTTTCACTTTCCGTTGCGGGGTTCACCCGACGGAAACCTCAGACGGAACCCCAGAGCGGAAGCGAACGGTGATGTGAACAGGCCCTAACACAAAAGTTTTGTATTTTTTTAAGCTGGTTCACAAAAGAAAATAATTCCAAATTCTACTGACCAACTGCCTATTTAGAGACCGGCAGCAGCTCCAGGAGCGACATCATAAGGGACACACTAGGCGGATATGCTGAGTAAAACTCCACAGCTTATCCGCCCCGGTAGCCGCAGGGAATTCTGCCAGCAAAACCGCACCAAATAGAGGCGCAGGTTTCGTGAGGCATGTCCGCTGCGGGAACCCTGCAGGGAAAAAAAAGTTTAGACTTGCCCCGGCCGTAGTTTAGGTGACGCATCTCTCTCTTCTGAACGTAGCCCCGCCTCCTGGGATGACGCTGTAGACCATCATGTGACCTGCAGCAGTCACATGGTATGAAACTTAATGACAGGAGGCGGGGCTGCGCTAAGAATAGAGGATCGCGTCACCAGGACTACGGCCGGGGCAAGTCTAAACTTTATCAATTTAAAAAAGTACCTTCTTTTTTTTTCTCATGTGTGATTTTTGCGTCAGAACCGCAGCATTTCCGCAACAGAGGAGCAGCGATTCCACAGAATACATTGAATCGCTGCGGCTTAAAAAGCCAAAAACCACACTGCAAGTCCATTTTTTTGGCAGCGTGTGGATGAGATTTGTTAAAATCTCATCCGCTCTGCTGCGACTGTAATACGCTGCGGATTATCCGCAATAAAATGTGTTGCATAAAATCTGCAGTGTTCATGCCTAGTGTGTTCCTACCCTAAGGCCGGATTCACACAAGCGTGTGCTTTTTGCACGCGCAAAAAACGTGGCGTTTTGCGCATGCAAAAGGTCCATAACAGCTCCGTGTGTCAGCAGCGTATGATGCGCGGCTGTGTGATTTTCGCGCAGCCGCCATCATTATGACACTCTGTTTGTATGTTTGTAGCACGTGGTGCTTTTCTGTTTTCATTCATAGTTTATACGGCTGCGGAAGTGCTGGGCGGGATTTTCACGCACCCATTGACTTCAATGGGTGCGTGATGCGCGAACAATGCACAAATATCGGACATGTCGTGAGTTTTACGCAGCGGACACACGGACACACGCTGCGTGAAAATCACTGACCGTCTGCACGACCCCATAGAGTAACATAGGTCCGTGCGAGGCGCGTGAAAATCACGCACGTTGCACGGATGTATTACACGTTCGTCTGAATAAGCCCTAACAATAAGGCCCAGTTCACAGAGTTTTTGGGCCTTGATATTGACTCGGACACAGCGTCAGAATCAGCACCAAAAAACTTCCAAAACCGCCTCCCATTGATTTAATCTGAAATCAATGGGAGCCAGTCGCGGAAAAAAGAAAAAGCAGCACGTCCTTTCTTGCCGCGGTTCCGCCTCTGACCTGCCATCGAAATCAATGGGAGGCAGAAAATGCATTTTTCGCTGCGTTTTTTGTCTGCTGTCCTCAATCGCCGCGGGCAAAAAGCGCAGCAAAAAAACGCGGCAAGATAGTGTGGGCAGGTCAAAATCTGCCTCAAAATTCTTTAAGGAATTTTGAGGCAGATTTTTTTTTGCCTGCAAAATACTGTGTGAACAGGGCCATAAATGATCAGCACTTTGAGATAATTTACTCACTGTGTCAGAAGAGCTGCTGCTCCCACTCCAGTCCTCTTCCGGCGATGTCTTCCAGGCGAGGTCTTCGGTCCAGACGTCCAGTCCTTCACCTCCAGCCAGGCTCCAGGTAAGTTTTGTCCATGTGTGTCCGCGGCTGCGGTCTCCAGTGCGGGCGTTCGTGGGTGCGCGCTCGGGAGTTTCCTTGGGCGCGCGATCGGGTGCGCGCGCGCGGGCGGACGGTTTGACGGCCCCAGATGACGAGGGGAGGGGGCCCGCAGCAGCAGCAGCAGCTCACGACATTCTTTTAGTGAAAAAAACGGGCCCCATTGCAGGGGCCCGTTTTTTCCTACCAAAAGAATGTCGCGGCAGTTGCCGGGCCCCCCTTTCAATTAGGTTTGGCCGGGCCCCTCACACCACTACCCCTAATACCCCCCTGATGGCGGCCCTGGCTTGAGACCTCATAGTATCATAAACCCAAGATGCAAGAATGAACCTACTGGTATGTACTCATTTAAAGGTATTTGTCCTTTTTAGAGGGGGTTGTTTTTCAATCCAGGGACTTGTGACATTCACATCGCCCCATATGGTAAATCAGGTATAGTAAAGGCACTTTTACACCGGCCAAGTTTGGCCGTTGCAGCGAGCACCGATCAACGAGACAGCTCGTTGATCAGCGCTCGATTGCTCCTTTCACAAGGTGCTAGTATCGCTCCGATCGCTCGTCCCCATACATTTGTATCATGTTGGCAGCACGTCGTTGTTTACACAGGGAGATGTGCTTCCGATAACAACAATATTTTACACATTTAAAAACGATACGATGAGCTGATGAACGAGCGTTTGCTTGTTCATCTATTGATCGCTGCCCTGTATACACAGGGAAATTATCAGGAAGGAGATTTCTCTGAACGCTCGTTTGCCCAATAATTGGCCAGTGTAAAAGGGCCTTAAAGGGGTTTTCCCACCAGGGATGTTTATGACATGTCCACAGGATATGTCATAAATGTCAGATAGATGCGGGTCCCACCTCTGGGACCTAAAGCTATCTCTAGAATGGGAAACCCTAAACCCCGGTCTGCCGCTCTGTGTTGCGGCTGAAGCAGGTGAATTCCGACCATAAAGAAGGAAACCTCGTAGCTCGATGAGCTACGCTTTTTCCGTAAGTCCGATAGTAGTGAATGGCAGTTACAGAAGCAGCGGAGCTTGCGAGCGACGCTGTTTCCGTAACTACTATTTACTTCTATAGGACTTACGGAAATAGTGGGAAAACCTTTTCAAGTTACAGAATTGTAAGAATATCCAGTTCTTTCATCAATGTGGATCTAACCATCATTGCAGTAAATTCTCATTAAGGATCGTATCACTAAATCTTTTTCCACCTTGACACAATGGGATTGTTGCATGATTCTTGGTTCCATGTTTAGTCCTGATCTTGGTGCCTTGTTCATTCTTCGTGTCAGTCATGCCAATTTTTGGTGCCCTCTCTTCTCTACTTTTTGGTCGCAGACTTGCTCCATCTCCTGGTATGTTATTCTTTATGTATTAGTTTCAACCTGCATTTTTTGGTCTGAGCCTTGTCCTACTTTTAGACGTCAGTCGTTCTTTAGTTCTTACTGCCAGTATGGCCCTTTATGGTGCCACCTAATTCTTTGTTCCAGCATTCCCCAATGTTTTTTAATCCCAGCATTGCTCCACTTTGTGGTGCCAGACTTGTTTCGTATTTTGCCGCTAGTTATTCTTCTTTTCTTGATACCAGTCATGTCCATATTTTGGTGCCATCCATGCTCTCCTTGGTGACAGTCATACTTCACTTCTTGGTGCATTATTTTGTTAGTTATCCTCCATTTGTATGGTGTTGGTGCCACCATAGACCTGAGAATTGTCCCATGTGGTCAGATGTTTTTCCCATGAAGTTTTACAGTGGCTATAAATGTAGACGACCTGAGACATCACGTGCAGTCACAACCTTTACACAAAGCAACTGGGAACTGCATACAGCTATTTCCTAATGGAGACTCCGTAAAGTCGTATGTGTGATTTATGAGTTAAAATTCATCTTGGTTACAACATTCACATTACCGTTAATATTCTGCTTTTCGCATCCTTACACCTTTTAAAATAATAAAAATATCCACCCAAAGCCCTTCATCGGTTCTGGGATTGCTTTAATAGCATCTTTCACTGCTCAATACGAGGAACAACACAAAGAACATAGAATTTAATCACTCTTTTATTTGACTTACAACAGAGTTATTTCCTCTGCTCTACGCGCTGGAGGTGGAAGTGGGAGTGGATAAGATTCTGCCGTTGAGGGCAATGGGCCACAAAGCAGGATTTACTGCACAGAACCAGCGTGTACATAATCTATACTGCAAATTAACACTGACAAAGGGTCTGTTTTAGTATTGTAAACATACATTTACTGCGAGGAGAGCGCGCCGAACCTGTGGATAAACGGCTTGCTTTTCTATTACACAAAACTATCTTGATTTGAAGATATTTCCGTGTTTACTGAGTGAGGAGGCGAATGTCAAATATCTGCTTTTCACACGGAGAGATATTTTATTCCTCAGAAATGTGCGCTAAACCCGTTACTTGACCGTTATTCACTACCAGACCCGAGATGAATCGCTGGCAATGAATATTTAAAGTAGAGTTTGTCATATTGGGCACAAATGATATCTTTAAACCACTCAGAGTAGAAGGAAGTCGTTAGAGTCCATATGACAGCTCCACATACTCTGGGTGCGATATATATGGAATCCAGTGCAGTATAATGCATTTTTGTTCATGCGGTCCAATGCATCCACTATAAGGGTATGTGCACACGATGAGAGGCTTTTACGTCTGAAAAGACAGACTGTTTTCAGGAGAAAACAGCTGCGTCGTTTCAGACGTAAATGCTGCTCCTCGTATTATGCGAGGCGTCTTTGACGCCTGTAATCTTGAGCTGCTCTTCATTGACTTCAATGAAGAACGGCTCAAATTCCGTTGCAAAGAAGTTTCCTGCATATAATGTATATAAGTGCCCTGCACTTCTTTGCCGAGGCAGTCAATTTACGCGTCGTCGTTTGACAGCTGTCAAACGACGACGCGTAAATTACAGGTCGTCTGCACAGTACGTCAGCAAACCTATTCAAATGAATGGGCAGATGTTTGCCGACGTATTGTAGCCCTAAAACGAGGCATAATACACCTCGTTTACGTCTGAAAATAGGTTGTGTGAACCCAGCCTTATACCCTCTAAAACTGCGCAGCAGATGCCCTTTAACAGAGCCACCCATAGACAAGTGCCTAGACCCATATCCTGGTTGACATAGAACACATGAGAGAGTAAATGTACTTTGTCTGCCTCAAAGTAATTAGCTACAAGTGTATCATTCATTAAATGAATATTTGTTACCATCATTGCGGAGAATAAGCTATTGAACTGAAGGAATAATACAATCCATGAGCAGCTGCTACATTTTGGTTATTCCTAATTGGAGACAGAACTCCCCTCCCCCACCACCACCAATCTATTTCTAAATCTGCATGTAGGAAATAACCGTTAACAAGAAGCGCTGAGCACTATTTTAGGCAGTCTGTATGGCGTCCAGTTACACCGTCTATGAATGACTGCACACGCTAAAGGTTTACAATATATGGACAATTAACTTTGTCTGCAGGGGTTTATGTAGCCTGTACTTGGTAAAGGACTTTTCTTCTGGTCAAATCTGTAAAATCTAAGCAGATTCCTCAGCATTTGTGATTATCAAAAAGGTACGCTGTGTTTCCTCTATTACAAAAATGGTTGCCTACCTGAAAGTGGACATTAAATATATTACATCACTTATATTGTACTTTCTTGATCCCGCAGCACTCCGTGTTTCAAGGGTGCGTGAGTAGGCTTCCACGCCAACGTATAAAAAATGGGAACTCAGTACTCCGAGGTATTATGCAATAAGTGATATTTTATTTCACATATAGCGAAAAGTAGTAATCCAAAAATAGGTTTAACGTTTCGGTCTATACATTCGACCTTCTTCAGACACAGATTACGTCCGTGGATATGGATATGCGGCGCTTGCGACCTCGGTCGCTCTTAGGTAATGGCACCATTACCTAACGCATATCCATATCCACGGACGTAATCCGTGTCTGAAGAAGGTCGAATGTATAGACCGAAACATTAAACCTATTTTTGGATTACTACTTTTTGCTATTTGTGAAATAAAATATCACTTATTGCATAATACCACGTGTGTGAGTGCTGAGTTCCCATTTTTTATCACTTATATTGTACTGATCCCGTCACAGAGCTGCAATCACAAATCTACTCTGTTGTTAATGGTAACAATCATTATGCTTGTTGTCAAACCCCACAACAGTTTAGCTGGGCTACTATGTTGGAGAGGGGGGGGCGGGGGGTTAGTTCAGATGATTGTACAGAGCCTAATGCCATGACGGAAATCCCAAGATCTCTGCAGACACTGAACAAGCAGGGAATGCTGGGAGATTTCTGCTTTAAAGCTGCAGAATAGTGACTTAAGCTCTAGAGTATAATTCAGGCTGTAACTCAGGATCAGTACACGATAAATAATGTCATGTATGTACACAGTGACTCCACCGGCAGAATAGTGAATGCAGCTCTGGAGTATAATACAGGATAAGTAATGTAATGTATGTACACAGTGACTCCACCAGCAGAATAGTGAGTGCAGCTCTGGAGTATAATACAGGATGTAACTCAGGATCAGTACAGGATCAGTAATGTAATGTATGTACACAGTAACTCCACCAGCAGAATAGTGAGTACAGCTCTGGAGTATAATACAGGATGTAACTCAGGAGCAGTACAGGATAAGTAATGTAATGTCATGTACACAGTGACTCCACCAGCAGAATAGTGAGTGCAGCTCTGGAGTATAATACAGGATGTAACTCAGGAGCAGTACAGGATAAGTAATGTAATGTCATGTACACAGTGACTCCACCAGCAGAATAGTCAGTGCAGAGTCTGGAGTGGGTGGAGTAGGAGGTGTGGAGAGAGCTGCTGAGACTACCGTGCAGGCCTTGGATCCAGGGACTTTCCTTATTCTATCTGCCCAGGCCTCATACCATCTGCCTGGGCTTGGAAAGTACCCTGAGGGGGGTTCCATCCTAGGATGGAGCCTCAGACCTCTACCTCCCGGAGCATGCCAGCGGGGGGTAGAGGGTCATCCCAGCTGGCTGGGAATATGCAAACAGTCGCGGGGGTGAGGAGATCATCTCGGGGCAAGGCTGTCCTGGCTCCCCCTGAGGCTGGAACCCTGGATAAGGGTATGGAGACGCGGTCCGGCAGGGTGATCGAGGTGTTGTCATCTGGAGAAGGACCAGCGCCGTCCGGACATTTGGATGACGGTCGTGTGGAGGAATGGGGACAGCTGAGGACCGGAGAGACGGTGGAGAACTTCAGCTCCCGTCTGGCTATGCGGTTGGAGGAGTATCGGGACCTCAGGAAGTCGCTGCAACGGCTCCGTGCGGACTTGGCGGTCGCCAGAGGAAGAGCTGCAAAAGCCTCAGGAGGTAAGAGGTCCCGATACCTTTTAAATGTGAAATCCTTGTTGGAGGAAATAAAAGAAGTGGAAGAGAGACGTGAGGAGATTTTGGCAGGCGGAGGGGTGTTTGGTGAAAAATTAAAAAATGAAGAGAGGTTTGCCGAGATGGCAGAACCTATAAAAATAGAATGTGTGGAGGAAGACACAGCAAAGGAAAATGTGGGGGAGAAAATGGAGCATGAGAATGTAAAGTCCAGAGAAGGCTCAGATTCTGAGGCACCCAGGAGCAGTGAGGAGGAGGAGGGTGGACTCACAGCTGGGAGAAATCAGGAGAGTTTTGATACTGACAGTGAGCGGCCTCCAGGATTACTTACACAGATCCGTAATGTGGAGTCGCCGGTATCCTTCCAGGGATTTTGTTTCGGTGCAGAGTTACCCGCAGAGGAGGAAAAGCAAAAGAAAAAAAAATGTAAGAAGAAAAAAAAGACAAAGGAAAAAAAATCTGCTGAAGGTTCATTTAAAATGGTGTACACAGCAAGATCCTTCCTGTGCTCTGAGCCAGATGCAAGTCAGGATCAGGGCGCAGGTCCCGCAAGACCCCCAGCTCAAGCCTCTGCAGTGGGGCTGGAGCGGGAATGCGGGGAGAGTGTTACGGGTCCGGCATTAGAACACGTGGTGGTCAAAATGGCGCCGGACGCCAACCCCTGCAAAGGGGGCGGTACTGGTGGCCTGGTGACGCCAGGGGGTGTGTCCCCGTGTCCGGTTAATGGCGAGCCCGGGAAACTGGTCTCTGATGCGAGTCAGCGGTCTGGAGAACGGGTAAACCAGAAACCGGATGTGGTGTCTGAAAGCCGGAAGTCTGTCGGTGTCAAGCCGTCATACGTTCCGGACAAGGGCGGTCACAGAGGGGGCTCCGGCTCTGTTGGCCACTCCTCTGTGGGAGGGGGGAGTGGTCCGGCGCCGGAGGCGGCTCCAGTGACGTCAGTGGCTCCTTCGTCCGCATCACTGAAAAGTGGTGTAGGCGAGAAGGGGGCTGCTGGCGTCGGGGGCGGCGGTGGCCCCTTTCCCAAAAATGTTCCGCACATAGAAAAGATGGAGGTTAATGAGGCGGAGGGCACAGCGGGGACACCGCTTATAACATCTGGTGGCGTCCCTGCAAAGGTGCCTGATGATGCGGAGACTGAAGCAGTGTCTACCCACACAAAATGCACAGAAAAAATACATAACATAGAACCAGGCCTGGCCAGAAGGATGACTGCAGGGGGACCTGGTGGGTTAAATAAAAAAGTTGCGGCTGTGGATGTGGGAACTGCTGGGGGTATGCAGGTGTCTGTAAATAAAGATGCTGGAGTGTCTGCTGGTAATGGGGTGTTGAGTGCTGTGTCTGTAGGTGGTGAGGTGGTGGGTGGTGGGGATGGGGTATCAACCAGGGGCAATGGGCCTGGCGCTCCTCTTGCTGTGACATCCGGCAGGTCTTATGCTGGTGTGGCAGCGGGGGGACAGCGGGCCCACCCATCTTCATCCTCAAGGTCCGGGGACGGTAACTTGCAACAACGTCTCTTGGACGCTTTAAGAGAGGGAAAGCAAACCCTAACCATAGGGGGAGTGCAGAAGGACCTGTCTTTCTGGATAGACAGATATGGTCTAAATGCCTTCCGAGAGCAACGAGGAGATCAGTGGTCGCTCCCAACAGCCGGGCAGGCTGTAGCCAGGAGGAATGTGGTCCGTCTCCGGTGGCGTGGCAATGATGCGTGCCCTCCCAGAAAGAGGGTGGTGGAGCTGCTGCTGGGGATGGGCTTCAAGGCGAGTGACATCTTTGCCTTGATACATCCTCATGGCTCGGTCGAGTTTGACATCAGCTTTGTTCACCTAGGGGGCCTTGAGGTCTTCTGGGGGAACTACGAGCTGATGAAGGACGAGCCTGGCTGGCGAGACTTTGCTGCACAAGCAATTTCTCGCCAAAGTGGTCCCAAGAGAGTGACCGTTCTTACCCGTAACGAGTCACTCTCTTGTATTGATATCATGACCTGGTTGGGAAGGTACGGAGAGGTAGTAGAGATGCCACGGAAGAACATGGATGAGTTTGGCATCTGGTCAGGGGCCTGGACGTTCATGGTTAAACTAAAGCGTCTGGGACAGACGGTGTCCCACATACCATCGTCTGCTTTCCTGGGAAGAGATCGGATCCTTGTCTTCTACCAGGGGCAGCCGAAGTTGTGTCACCGGTGTGGCGACCCCTCACATTTGAGTGCAGGCTGCAAGGTGCAGAAGTGTGCTCATTGTGGGGGGATTGGTCATCTAGCCGCATCGTGTGACCGTATTCGCTGCAACCTGTGTGGTGACTTAGGTCACCCGTTCAGTCGGTGTCCTCGCTCTGTTGTCAATGCCTGTTCCAAACCTGCGGAGGATGAAAGGAGGGAGGCCTCCGTGGGTGAGGGTGCGGGCAGGGACGATGGGGCACAGGGGCAAGGGAAGAATGCAAAGAAGGGTCCCCCTTCTCGCCAGAGAAGGGCGGAGAAGCGAAGGAAGGAGAGGATTTGGAGGGCGCTCCAGGAAACTGGGACGACCTCTGATTCGGATCTGGATGCCCCCCCTGAAGCTGATGCCCCTGGGGAGGCCGAATTGAACGGGGAGATGAGGAGGATCCAAAGGGAGCAGAGGGCTGAGGACTCTCAGTCCTCCCACTATGAAAGTGTGGGAGAGGAAGAGAGGACTCAGCCTACAGCAAAAGGGACACCGGGCAAAACCCAAGGGCCAAATACATCTGGCCCCGCCCTGGCCCAGGAAGGTAAATCCTGTACCCCCCTGGTGCGCTCTACTGATCGATACCATGCTCTCGTGGACATTCCAGCCTCTCATACTAAGAGGGAGGGCATGGTAGGGCACCCTAGAGTCGTTGAGCCTCCCCTGCTGCAGGGGCCGTTGCCCCCAGAGGGGGAGGTTGACCCGGAACTTGGGGATGAAGATGGGAATAGGGTGGTGAGTATGGACTCCTCAGTTTGCAAGAAGCGAGGCAAAGAAGGGGGGTCCTCATCAGATAGAGGAGGGGGTGGGAAGAAGAAAGCCGTCTAACTCAAACATCCATGATGGCGGCACCCACTCCGTTGACGCTGGCATCAATTAACGTTGCCAGCATTAAGTCAGATAGGGCGAGATTTGCAGCCTTTGATTTTCTTGGCCGAGTTGAAGCCGACATTTTGTTTTTGCAGGAGACCAGGCTGTCACTTTTGGCAGACGTCGTTAAATCTAGGAGGGAGTGGCGACGCGGGCCCTCCTACTGGTCTCTTGCGGCTGAGCCCTATAGCGGAGTGGCGGTCCTTTTCACCGCACCGGTAACATGCCGACGGATGATTGAGTTAGAAATGGGGAGGTGCTTGATCTTAGATGTCCTCATGAGGGGACAGGAATTAAGACTAATCAATATATACGGACCCCAGAGCAAATGGGACCGTAAAAGTCTCTTCATGAGGATTAAGCCTTTCCTTTTTTCAGGTCGACAAGTTATCTTTGGAGGGGACTTCAATACTGTCGTGAGGCCCCGAGATAGAGGAGGTTCCGGAGATAAAAAATTGACCTATGATAGTGTAGCATTAAAAAATATAGTTAGCGATGCTCGCCTGGTGGATATCCACATCAGGCATACCCCAGGCCACTCGGGTTTCACCTATCGTAGAGGTAGTTGTAGGTCTAGGATAGACAGGTTTTTCTTGAAGGAGGAAGCCATCTCTTCACCAGTGTCCGTTGTTGAGGTGGAGTTCTCCGATCACTGTATGATTATTTTCTCTTTGAACATTGCAGAGTCCCTCCAGATGGGAAGAGGTATATGGAGGCTGAATTCTACTCTCTTGGAAGAAGCGGAGATAAGACAGGCCTTTGAGGATTTTCTTCAGAGCCAGGTACCTTTGTTGGATCTCAGTGGTACTAAGTCTGAGTGGTGGGAGTTGTTTAAAGTCCGGGTGGCAGGATTTTTCCGCAGGCTCTCGAGCCTCAGGTCCATGAGTAGGTACCGCCTATATCAGGAACTGAGGAGGAAACTCGAACATCTGGTCTCAACCGGGGGTAGTGGGGAGGAGATCTCCGTGGTGAAAGCTTTGCTCAGGAGGTGTCAGTATGATAGGCACACATCTTTAGTTCTTGAGAGGGATTTCGGGAGGTACCGCTCGCCCGACCCCTACAGGAACTGTAAGATGTCAGTGAGTCGTAAGGTTGTGACAGGACTGATTGATAGTACAGGATCTCTGAAGAGATCCAAATCAGGGATCTTGGAGGTCGTCAGATCCTTCTACTCGCACCTCTTGGGGAAGCAAGATCCAAACCGAGACGAGATGTCGGCTTTCCTGGCTGAAACCATCCCTGAGCCAGGGGTAGACCCCTCTCTCGGTGTTTTGATAGATTCGATCAAGGAAGAGGAAGTGGGATTGGCGATTGATGGGTTTGCCCTCAAAAAATCGCCAGGGCCGGATGGCTTAACATCCGAGTTTTATAAGACTTTTAAAGGAACCCTAGTTCCCCTCTTGACTGAGGTGTTTAATGAGTGCCTTTCCTCGGGTACTTTGCCAATGTCAATGAGGAGGTCGGCCTTGATCGTTTTATCGAAGGGTAAAGACTCGACCCGTATTGAGAATTGGCGTCCCATAGCGCTGCTCAATACGGACAGAAAGGTTCTCGCAAAGGTGCTGTTTAATCGGCTGGTGAAGTTTGCATCCCGGCTCCTTTCGCCGGTCCAGCATTGCTCTGTTCCAGGCCGCAGCACATTTAGTGCTGTCCTCAGTGTCAGAGAGGCAGTGGAGCAGGGAAATTCTGGTCGGTGGGAGGGGTACATCCTGTCCTTGGACCAGGCCAAGGCTTTTGACCGGGTGGACCACGAGTACCTCTGGTCGGTCCTTCTGAGGTACGGCCTACCGGGGGGGTTTGTCAATTGGCTACAGACCTTATACACTGGGGCTGAGACTTTTGCGCTGGTGAACGGTTGGGTTGGAACCCCCTTTGAGGTTGGGTCTGGTGTCCGCCAGGGTTGTCCCTTGAGCCCTTTGCTATATGCGTTCGCAATTGATCCTTTTCTTAAAAGGATCGATCGTGGGCCATTGGCGGGAGTCGGGGCCGGCCTGGAGGGGCCGGAGGCCACTCAGAGGGTGGTTGCGTACGCAGACGACGTCTCCATTTTTGTCTCCTCGAGAGGGGAGGCAGAGTGGGTGATGTCGGAAGTGGAGCGTTACTCATTGGCATCTGGGTCCAAGATCAACCGGGATAAGTGCAAAAGTCTCTGGCTGGGAGGAGGAGATCCTGGTTTTGATCTCCCGGACACCCTTCCAGAGCCTCAGGGGTCTGCTAAGATCTTAGGAGTCGAATTTGGCCCGGGTGATTACCCCAAGAAGAACTGGGAGGATAGGCTGAATCTAGTTGCCCAGAAGGTCGACCAATGGAAGGGTTGGTCCTTAACCCTGAGGGAAAGGGTTCACTTGGCCAAGGCCTACCTGGTGCCCATGTTGCTTTACCTGGGCAGTGTGTGCATCTTGCCAGAACCTCTCTGGACTCGGGTCTATAGCCTGTTCTTCCAGCTGTTATGGGGGAACAGGCTCAACCTAATCAAGAGGGAGGTTACTTACCTACCAAGGACACTAGGCGGGTTAGGTATGGTTAACCCGGTGGTGTTCCTAGTGAACACCTTTGTTAAGATCAACCTGGCAAACCTCTGGCAAGAGAGGGCTCCTTGGTGGATATCCTCCTGCAGGGGGTGGTTTCGGCCTTTCTTCCAGGAATGGGAGAGAGGAGGGCAAGTGAAAGACCTGCGTACACCTCACGGACATCTCCCGGCTTATGCCACCCTGGCGCTGAAGATTGTTCGCCGGTGGGGTCTGGAGGTGTGGGAGATCAGGACCATGTCGAGAAAATTTCTTGACAGGAGGGTCCTGATGACCCACTTCCAGAAGCCCCTGGCGCTCAAAGACTGCCCAAGTAGTGACCTCGGGGTGGGATTAAAACTTTTAAATTCAGCGAGGATTCCCCAGAAGTTTTGGGATCTGGCTTGGCGTTGCTTCCATGGGAGACTGTATGTGAGGGACAATCTAAAGTGCAGAAGCTCTGATGATCGGGATTGCCCCCGGGAGGAGTGTGGCGGAGTGCTGGAAAGCATGGAGCATTTCCTGCTTCATTGCCCTTTCAATACAGAGGTATACAAAAGGGTGGGAGCCTCCATTGGTTGGCCAGGCCTAACCAGCCTCTCCTATGCTGGGTGGGCCTATGGAGTGTTCGGAGACCTCGGTGGTAGGGACCATTGCACCTTGTTTCTAGTCAGTATAGTGGTCAGGCACTTTATGTGGAATGCACGATGTCTAGTTTCTACCCAGAAGAAAATCCTCCTAGTGGATGAGGTTGTTAGCAATATCATGGGTGACCTGGTGAAGGTGCATTCTTTGGAGGTTGGCAGATTGGGAGCATCCAAAGCCTCTCGTCTTTGGAGGGGCTTTTCCTTTTGGGTGCCTTAATGTGTCTGCCTTCATGAGGGAGGGGGGGGGGTCGTCACCGGTGCTCAACTGGAGGTGGGGGTCTGCGTTCCGCTGAGTCACCAATAAAAAATATAGCGATAGGACTCGGAATAAGGGAAAGGTGAGGGTCAGCATAGGGTCAGCTTTCAATAGGGTCAAGAAAGGGCTAGTAATAGGGTAAGGAGATAGGGCAAGCGATAGGGAGGGTGCAGCGGTGGACGTGGTACCTTGGCCTCTGGGGGGGAGCTGGGGGGGGCTTTCCCTTCTCTCTATCTGGTGATGGGCTAGGTAAGCACTGGAAGATTTTTGTTTTGTTTAGGATTGAAATGGCAGGAAAAAGGTTTACAAGCGACCGAACTTGGTGCTTTCGGGTACGGTGTATTTTGTATATGGTTTGGTATTTGGACAGGTTGGTGACGTGTATTGTATTATAATGTAGAAATGTTGTTAGAATAGGGATAGACTTAAGGGGGTTAATAGATAGGTTGGGAGGGGGTCGGGGGGGGGGGGGGTTTGCCTGACCCAGCCCCGGACTATGCGGACATGGGAGGACATGGGGCGGGGGGCTGGGCTGGGGTGTTGGGTGTGGTGGTGGGGGCCAGCATCTGGACTATGCGGACGTGAGAGGACATGAGGCGAGATGCTGGCTGGGGTGGTGGAGTTTAGGTAAGAAGGGTAAGGTTAGGGAAAGTCAGGATGTGTATAGTGTGATTAAAAAATATATATATATAAAAAAAAAAAAAAATTAAAAAAAATTGGGATTAGTATTATTATATTTTGGATTTTTGGGGTTATTATTATTATTATTTTATTATTATTATGTTGTTGTTTTATTATTATTATCATCATTATTATGTTGTTTCTTTAGGCCCTTGGTTGACGCGGGTTGGGGGATTTTCTGTTGGTACTTTGGATTACGTTTATATGATGTTTGTATATATTCTAGTTATTGTTTAGTTTCGGATGAAGTGTAGATGTAAGTATATAAGAGTGGGGTGTATGTGGCCGGGTCTGGTATAGTTTTCTCTTCTCATATACAGAGATGTATATAAGAAAATTTGTTTATAAGAATTGGGTTGTGACTTTTTGGTTATATGGAATTAGTTATGTATTTGTTTTTCAGTTTATGTTTTGTAAATTTATATAAAATAAAGAGATACAGGATGTAACTCAGGATCAGTACAGGATCAGTAATGTAATGTATGTACACAGTAACTCCACCAGCAGAATAGTGAGTACAGCTCTGGAGTATAATACAGGATGTAACTCAGGAGCAGTACAGGATAAGTAATGTAATGTCATGTACACAGTGACTCCACCAGCAGAATAGTGAGTGCAGCTCTGGAGTATAATACAGGATGTAACTCAGGAGCAGTACAGGATAAGTAATGTAATGTCATGTACACAGTGACTCCACCAGCAGAATAGTCAGTGCAGCTCTGGAGTGGGTGGAGTAGGAGGTGTGGAGAGAGCTGCTGAGACTACCGTGCAGGCCTTGGATCCAGGGACTTTCCTTATTCTATCTGCCCAGGCCTCATACCATCTGCCTGGGCTTGGAAAGTACCCTGAGGGGGGTTCCATCCTAGGATGGAGCCTCAGACCTCTACCTCCCGGAGCATGCCAGCGGGGGGTAGAGGGTCATCCCAGCTGGCTGGGAATATGCAAACAGTCGCGGGGGTGAGGAGATCATCTCGGGGCAAGGCTGTCCTGGCTCCCCCTGAGGCTGGAACCCTGGATAAGGGTATGGAGACGCGGTCCGGCAGGGTGATCGAGGTGTTGTCATCTGGAGAAGGACCAGCGCCGTCCGGACATTTGGATGACGGTCGTGTGGAGGAATGGGGACAGCTGAGGACCGGAGAGACGGTGGAGAACTTCAGCTCCCGTCTGGCTATGCGGTTGGAGGAGTATCGGGACCTCAGGAAGTCGCTGCAACGGCTCCGTGCGGACTTGGCGGTCGCCAGAGGAAGAGCTGCAAAAGCCTCAGGAGGTAAGAGGTCCCGATACCTTTTAAATGTGAAATCCTTGTTGGAGGAAATAAAAGAAGTGGAAGAGAGACGTGAGGAGATTTTGGCAGGCGGAGGGGTGTTTGGTGAAAAATTAAAAAATGAAGAGAGGTTTGCCGAGATGGCAGAACCTATAAAAATAGAATGTGTGGAGGAAGACACAGCAAAGGAAAATGTGGGGGAGAAAATGGAGCATGAGAATGTAAAGTCCAGAGAAGGCTCAGATTCTGAGGCACCCAGGAGCAGTGAGGAGGAGGAGGGTGGACTCACAGCTGGGAGAAATCAGGAGAGTTTTGATACTGACAGTGAGCGGCCTCCAGGATTACTTACACAGATCCGTAATGTGGAGTCGCCGGTATCCTTCCAGGGATTTTGTTTCGGTGCAGAGTTACCCGCAGAGGAGGAAAAGCAAAAGAAAAAAAAATGTAAGAAGAAAAAAAAGACAAAGGAAAAAAAATCTGCTGAAGGTTCATTTAAAATGGTGTACACAGCAAGATCCTTCCTGTGCTCTGAGCCAGATGCAAGTCAGGATCAGGGCGCAGGTCCCGCAAGACCCCCAGCTCAAGCCTCTGCAGTGGGGCTGGAGCGGGAATGCGGGGAGAGTGTTACGGGTCCGGCATTAGAACACGTGGTGGTCAAAATGGCGCCGGACGCCAACCCCTGCAAAGGGGGCGGTACTGGTGGCCTGGTGACGCCAGGGGGTGTGTCCCCGTGTCCGGTTAATGGCGAGCCCGGGAAACTGGTCTCTGATGCGAGTCAGCGGTCTGGAGAACGGGTAAACCAGAAACCGGATGTGGTGTCTGAAAGCCGGAAGTCTGTCGGTGTCAAGCCGTCATACGTTCCGGACAAGGGCGGTCACAGAGGGGGCTCCGGCTCTGTTGGCCACTCCTCTGTGGGAGGGGGGAGTGGTCCGGCGCCGGAGGCGGCTCCAGTGACGTCAGTGGCTCCTTCGTCCGCATCACTGAAAAGTGGTGTAGGCGAGAAGGGGGCTGCTGGCGTCGGGGGCGGCGGTGGCCCCTTTCCCAAAAATGTTCCGCACATAGAAAAGATGGAGGTTAATGAGGCGGAGGGCACAGCGGGGACACCGCTTATAACATCTGGTGGCGTCCCTGCAAAGGTGCCTGATGATGCGGAGACTGAAGCAGTGTCTACCCACACAAAATGCACAGAAAAAATACATAACATAGAACCAGGCCTGGCCAGAAGGATGACTGCAGGGGGACCTGGTGGGTTAAATAAAAAAGTTGCGGCTGTGGATGTGGGAACTGCTGGGGGTATGCAGGTGTCTGTAAATAAAGATGCTGGAGTGTCTGCTGGTAATGGGGTGTTGAGTGCTGTGTCTGTAGGTGGTGAGGTGGTGGGTGGTGGGGATGGGGTATCAACCAGGGGCAATGGGTCTGGCGCTCCTCTTGCTGTGACATCCGGCAGGTCTTATGCTGGTGTGGCAGCGGGGGGACAGCGGGCCCACCCATCTTCATCCTCAAGGTCCGGGGACGGTAACTTGCAACAACGTCTCTTGGACGCTTTAAGAGAGGGAAAGCAAACCCTAACCATAGGGGGAGTGCAGAAGGACCTGTCTTTCTGGATAGACAGATATGGTCTAAATGCCTTCCGAGAGCAACGAGGAGATCAGTGGTCGCTCCCAACAGCCGGGCAGGCTGTAGCCAGGAGGAATGTGGTCCGTCTCCGGTGGCGTGGCAATGATGCGTGCCCTCCCAGAAAGAGGGTGGTGGAGCTGCTGCTGGGGATGGGCTTCAAGGCGAGTGACATCTTTGCCTTGATACATCCTCATGGCTCGGTCGAGTTTGACATCAGCTTTGTTCACCTAGGGGGCCTTGAGGTCTTCTGGGGGAACTACGAGCTGATGAAGGACGAGCCTGGCTGGCGAGACTTTGCTGCACAAGCAATTTCTCGCCAAAGTGGTCCCAAGAGAGTGACCGTTCTTACCCGTAACGAGTCACTCTCTTGTATTGATATCATGACCTGGTTGGGAAGGTACGGAGAGGTAGTAGAGATGCCACGGAAGAACATGGATGAGTTTGGCATCTGGTCAGGGGCCTGGACGTTCATGGTTAAACTAAAGCGTCTGGGACAGACGGTGTCCCACATACCATCGTCTGCTTTCCTGGGAAGAGATCGGATCCTTGTCTTCTACCAGGGGCAGCCGAAGTTGTGTCACCGGTGTGGCGACCCCTCACATTTGAGTGCAGGCTGCAAGGTGCAGAAGTGTGCTCATTGTGGGGGGATTGGTCATCTAGCCGCATCGTGTGACCGTATTCGCTGCAACCTGTGTGGTGACTTAGGTCACCCGTTCAGTCGGTGTCCTCGCTCTGTTGTCAATGCCTGTTCCAAACCTGCGGAGGATGAAAGGAGGGAGGCCTCCGTGGGTGAGGGTGCGGGCAGGGACGATGGGGCACAGGGGCAAGGGAAGAATGCAAAGAAGGGTCCCCCTTCTCGCCAGAGAAGGGCGGAGAAGCGAAGGAAGGAGAGGATTTGGAGGGCGCTCCAGGAAACTGGGACGACCTCTGATTCGGATCTGGATGCCCCCCCTGAAGCTGATGCCCCTGGGGAGGCCGAATTGAACGGGGAGATGAGGAGGATCCAAAGGGAGCAGAGGGCTGAGGACTCTCAGTCCTCCCACTATGAAAGTGTGGGAGAGGAAGAGAGGACTCAGCCTACAGCAAAAGGGACACCGGGCAAAACCCAAGGGCCAAATACATCTGGCCCCGCCCTGGCCCAGGAAGGTAAATCCTGTACCCCCCTGGTGCGCTCTACTGATCGATACCATGCTCTCGTGGACATTCCAGCCTCTCATACTAAGAGGGAGGGCATGGTAGGGCACCCTAGAGTCGTTGAGCCTCCCCTGCTGCAGGGGCCGTTGCCCCCAGAGGGGGAGGTTGACCCGGAACTTGGGGATGAAGATGGGAATAGGGTGGTGAGTATGGACTCCTCAGTTTGCAAGAAGCGAGGCAAAGAAGGGGGGTCCTCATCAGATAGAGGAGGGGGTGGGAAGAAGAAAGCCGTCTAACTCAAACATCCATGATGGCGGCACCCACTCCGTTGACGCTGGCATCAATTAACGTTGCCAGCATTAAGTCAGATAGGGCGAGATTTGCAGCCTTTGATTTTCTTGGCCGAGTTGAAGCCGACATTTTGTTTTTGCAGGAGACCAGGCTGTCACTTTTGGCAGACGTCGTTAAATCTAGGAGGGAGTGGCGACGCGGGCCCTCCTACTGGTCTCTTGCGGCTGAGCCCTATAGCGGAGTGGCGGTCCTTTTCACCGCACCGGTAACATGCCGACGGATGATTGAGTTAGAAATGGGGAGGTGCTTGATCTTAGATGTCCTCATGAGGGGACAGGAATTAAGACTAATCAATATATACGGACCCCAGAGCAAATGGGACCGTAAAAGTCTCTTCATGAGGATTAAGCCTTTCCTTTTTTCAGGTCGACAAGTTATCTTTGGAGGGGACTTCAATACTGTCGTGAGGCCCCGAGATAGAGGAGGTTCCGGAGATAAAAAATTGACCTATGATAGTGTAGCATTAAAAAATATAGTTAGCGATGCTCGCCTGGTGGATATCCACATCAGGCATACCCCAGGCCACTCGGGTTTCACCTATCGTAGAGGTAGTTGTAGGTCTAGGATAGACAGGTTTTTCTTGAAGGAGGAAGCCATCTCTTCACCAGTGTCCGTTGTTGAGGTGGAGTTCTCCGATCACTGTATGATTATTTTCTCTTTGAACATTGCAGAGTCCCTCCAGATGGGAAGAGGTATATGGAGGCTGAATTCTACTCTCTTGGAAGAAGCGGAGATAAGACAGGCCTTTGAGGATTTTCTTCAGAGCCAGGTACCTTTGTTGGATCTCAGTGGTACTAAGTCTGAGTGGTGGGAGTTGTTTAAAGTCCGGGTGGCAGGATTTTTCCGCAGGCTCTCGAGCCTCAGGTCCATGAGTAGGTACCGCCTATATCAGGAACTGAGGAGGAAACTCGAACATCTGGTCTCAACCGGGGGTAGTGGGGAGGAGATCTCCGTGGTGAAAGCTTTGCTCAGGAGGTGTCAGTATGATAGGCACACATCTTTAGTTCTTGAGAGGGATTTCGGGAGGTACCGCTCGCCCGACCCCTACAGGAACTGTAAGATGTCAGTGAGTCGTAAGGTTGTGACAGGACTGATTGATAGTACAGGATCTCTGAAGAGATCCAAATCAGGGATCTTGGAGGTCGTCAGATCCTTCTACTCGCACCTCTTGGGGAAGCAAGATCCAAACCGAGACGAGATGTCGGCTTTCCTGGCTGAAACCATCCCTGAGCCAGGGGTAGACCCCTCTCTCGGTGTTTTGATAGATTCGATCAAGGAAGAGGAAGTGGGATTGGCGATTGATGGGCTTGCCCTCAAAAAATCGCCAGGGCCGGATGGCTTAACATCCGAGTTTTATAAGACTTTTAAAGGAACCCTAGTTCCCCTCTTGACTGAGGTGTTTAATGAGTGCCTTTCCTCGGGTACTTTGCCAATGTCAATGAGGAGGTCGGCCTTGATCGTTTTATCGAAGGGTAAAGACTCGACCCGTATTGAGAATTGGCGTCCCATAGCGCTGCTCAATACGGACAGAAAGGTTCTCGCAAAGGTGCTGTTTAATCGGCTGGTGAAGTTTGCATCCCGGCTCCTTTCGCCGGTCCAGCATTGCTCTGTTCCAGGCCGCAGCACATTTAGTGCTGTCCTCAGTGTCAGAGAGGCAGTGGAGCAGGGAAATTCTGGTCGGTGGGAGGGGTACATCCTGTCCTTGGACCAGGCCAAGGCTTTTGACCGGGTGGACCACGAGTACCTCTGGTCGGTCCTTCTGAGGTACGGCCTACCGGGGGGGTTTGTCAATTGGCTACAGACCTTATACACTGGGGCTGAGACTTTTGCGCTGGTGAACGGTTGGGTTGGAACCCCCTTTGAGGTTGGGTCTGGTGTCCGCCAGGGTTGTCCCTTGAGCCCTTTGCTATATGCGTTCGCAATTGATCCTTTTCTTAAAAGGATCGATCGTGGGCCATTGGCGGGAGTCGGGGCCGGCCTGGAGGGGCCGGAGGCCACTCAGAGGGTGGTTGCGTACGCAGACGACGTCTCCATTTTTGTCTCCTCGAGAGGGGAGGCAGAGTGGGTGATGTCGGAAGTGGAGCGTTACTCATTGGCATCTGGGTCCAAGATCAACCGGGATAAGTGCAAAAGTCTCTGGCTGGGAGGAGGAGATCCTGGTTTTGATCTCCCGGACACCCTTCCAGAGCCTCAGGGGTCTGCTAAGATCTTAGGAGTCGAATTTGGCCCGGGTGATTACCCCAAGAAGAACTGGGAGGATAGGCTGAATCTAGTTGCCCAGAAGGTCGACCAATGGAAGGGTTGGTCCTTAACCCTGAGGGAAAGGGTTCACTTGGCCAAGGCCTACCTGGTGCCCATGTTGCTTTACCTGGGCAGTGTGTGCATCTTGCCAGAACCTCTCTGGACTCGGGTCTATAGCCTGTTCTTCCAGCTGTTATGGGGGAACAGGCTCAACCTAATCAAGAGGGAGGTTACTTACCTACCAAGGACACTAGGCGGGTTAGGTATGGTTAACCCGGTGGTGTTCCTAGTGAACACCTTTGTTAAGATCAACCTGGCAAACCTCTGGCAAGAGAGGGCTCCTTGGTGGATATCCTCCTGCAGGGGGTGGTTTCGGCCTTTCTTCCAGGAATGGGAGAGAGGAGGGCAAGTGAAAGACCTGCGTACACCTCACGGACATCTCCCGGCTTATGCCACCCTGGCGCTGAAGATTGTTCGCCGGTGGGGTCTGGAGGTGTGGGAGATCAGGACCATGTCGAGAAAATTTCTTGACAGGAGGGTCCTGATGACCCACTTCCAGAAGCCCCTGGCGCTCAAAGACTGCCCAAGTAGTGACCTCGGGGTGGGATTAAAACTTTTAAATTCAGCGAGGATTCCCCAGAAGTTTTGGGATCTGGCTTGGCGTTGCTTCCATGGGAGACTGTATGTGAGGGGCAATCTAAAGTGCAGAAGCTCTGATGATCGGGATTGCCCCCGGGAGGAGTGTGGCGGAGTGCTGGAAAGCATGGAGCATTTCCTGCTTCATTGCCCTTTTAATACAGAGGTATACAAAAGGGTGGGAGCCTCCATTGGTTGGCCAGGCCTAACCAGCCTCTCCTATGCTGGGTGGGCCTATGGAGTGTTCGGAGACCTCGGTGGTAGGGACCATTGCACCTTGTTTCTAGTCAGTATAGTGGTCAGGCACTTTATGTGGAATGCACGATGTCTAGTTTCTACCCAGAAGAAAATCCTCCTAGTGGATGAGGTTGTTAGCAATATCATGGGTGACCTGGTGAAGGTGCATTCTTTGGAGGTTGGCAGATTGGGAGCATCCAAAGCCTCTCGTCTTTGGAGGGGCTTTTCCTTTTGGGTGCCTTAATGTGTCTGCCTTCATGAGGGAGGGGGAGTCGTCACCGGTGCTCAACTGGAGGTGGGGGTCTGCGTTCCGCTGAGGCACCAATAAAAAATATAGCGATAGGACTCGGAATAAGGGAAAGGTGAGGGTCAGCATAGGGTCAGCTTTCAATAGGGTCAAGAAAGGGTTAGTAATAGGGTAAGGAGATAGGGCAAGCGATAGGGAGGGTGCAGCGGTGGACGTGGTACCTTGGCCTCTGGGGGGGAGCTGGGGGGGGCTTTCCCTTCTCTCTATCTGGTGATGGGCTAGGTAAGCACTGGAAGATTTTTGTTTTGTTTAGGATTGAAATGGCAGGAAAAAGGTTTACAAGCGACCGAACTTGGTGCTTTCGGGTACGGTGTATTTTGTATATGGTTTGGTATTTGGACAGGTTGGTGACGTGTATTGTATTATAATGTAGAAATGTTGTTAGAATAGGGATAGACTTAAGGGGGTTAATAGATAGGTTGGGAGGGGGTCGGGGGGGGGGGGGGGGTTTGCCTGACCCAGCCCCGGACTATGCGGACATGGGAGGACATGGGGCGGGGGGCTGGGCTGGGGTGTTGGGTGTGGTGGTGGGGGCCAGCATCTGGACTATGCGGACGTGAGAGGACATGAGGCGAGATGCTGGCTGGGGTGGTGGAGTTTAGGTAAGAAGGGTAAGGTTAGGGAAAGTCAGGATGTGTATAGTGTGATTAAAAAATATATATATATAAAAATAAAAAAAAAAGGATAAAAAAAAAAAAAAAAAAAAATTGGGATTAGTATTATTATATTTTGGATTTTTGGGGTTATTATTATTATTATTTTATTATTATGTTGTTGTTGTTTTATTATTATTATCATCATTATTATGTTGTTTCTTTAGGCCCTTGGTTGACGCGGGTCGGGGGATTTTCTGTTGGTACTTTGGATTACGTTTATATGATGTTTGTATATATTCTAGTTATTGTTTAGTTTCGGATGAAGTGTAGATGTAAGTATATAAGAGTGGGGTGTATGTGGCCGGGTCTGGTATCGTTTTCTCTTCTCATATACAGAGATGTATATAAGAAAATTTGTTTATAAGAATTGGGTTGTGACTTTTTGGTTATATGGAATTAGTTATGTATTTGTTTTTCAGTTTATGTTTTGTAAATTTATATAAAATAAAGAGATACAGGATATAACGCAGGATCAGTACAGGATAAGTAATGTAATGTAAGTAGACAGTGACTCCACCAGCAGAATAGTGAGTGCAGCTCTGGAGTATAATACAGGCTGTAACTCAGGATCAGTACAGGATAAGTAATGTAATGTATGTACACAGTGGTTCCACCAGCAGAATAGTGAGTGCAGCTCTGGAGTATAATACAGGACGTAACTCAGGATCAGTACAGGTTAAGTAATGTAATGTATGTACACAGTGACTCCACCAGCAGAATAGTGAGTGCAGCTCTGGAGTATAATACATGATATAACGCAGGATCAGTACAGGATAAGTAATGTAATGTATGTACACAGTGACTCCACCAGCAGAATAGTGAGTGCAGCTCTGGTGTATAATACAGGCTGTAACTCAGGATCAGTACAGGATAAGTAATGTAATGTATGTACACAGTGGTTCCACCAGCAGAATAGTGAGTGCAGCTCTGGAGTATAATACAGGACGTAACTCAGGATCAGTACAGGATAAGTAATGTAATGTATGTACAGTGACTCCACCAGCAGAATAGTGAGTGCAGCTCTGGAGTATAAGGGTATGTTCACACGGCGGGGGTCCGTAACGGCTGAAATTACGGGGATGTTTCAGCCTGAAAACATCCCCGTAATTTCAGCCGTACCGGCATGTGCAGGCGCTTGAACGCCGCGTCAATTACGGCCGTAATTAGCGCTGCTATTCATTGGAGTCAATGAATAGCGGCTCCAATTACGGCCAAAGAAGTGACAGGTCACTTCTTTGACGCGGGCGTCTATTTACGCGCCGTCTTTTGACAGCGGCGCGTAAATATACGCCTCGTGTGAACAGACAAACGTCTGCCCATTGCTTTCAATGGGCAGATGTTTGTCAGCGCTATTGAGGCGCTATTTTCGGGCGTATTTCGGGGCAAAAACGCCCGATTTACGTCCGTAAATAGGCCGTGTGAACATACCCTCATACAGGATGTAACTCAGGATCAGTACAGGATAAGTAATGTAATGTATGTACACAGTGACTCCAATGTTCATATAGAATAACTATGTGTAAACTTATGATTTTCCAGCATGTTTAGAGAAATGATAGGCAACTGATTCACTTTTTGCACTAGCTTATATAAATTCCATTTGTCCTATGCAATCATTTTCAATTATTTTCCATGGGATGGAGCCACAGTGGTAGCTTGAAGTGGGAAGCAACCCTTAGGACCCATTAAAATCAAATTTTATGGACTATGTTTAACGTATACCCTGGAAAAACCTCTCAACATATATATTATACTGTTCGGCATCCAACACCCATTGATTATTATGGGATTTGTTTAAATGTATACATCATGAACTCTCATGACCTTTTCATGAAGTATCTGTTAAATGGATCCCGCAACAGCCTATGGGTGACGTATGCCACTGTTAGGCGTCCTTCACAGGGATCCGTCATATATAGGCTATTATGGCACCCGTTTAATATATATGTCATGAAAAGCTGTTGGAAAGCTCATGACATACGTTTACCGAATGGCATACATCCCCCATAGGCTCCCATGGTACAAAAACATATACTACGTGGTATGCGTTTATTTGTTTTTACGGGATCCTGCTGGATGGAATAGTGTAGTCTTTTGCGCTATTCCATTCCTCGAAGAAAAACTATTTTGTGAACTGGACTTTCTTTTTTTTAATTGGCTATATTTTTTTCTACTTGGAGACGATTTCAACTATTCTATAATAAATGTTAAATATCATCCCTAATAAAAATAGCAGTGGAAGAAACATGATACAATGTATAAAACATATAGAAATACACAATTCATGCAGATTCCTAGGAAACACAAATATTTTAAGACAGGACATAAACTGGTATCTGTTTCATAGGGTTTATCGATGTTCAGCACTAATGGGGCGCCATACTGCAGCCCGCGTTTTATGGTATCCTGTATCTGGTTTACGATATAATGCATGCATTTATGGGAAAGTAATGGAAAATCTGCGGATGGTCACATTACATTGCATTGAAGTAAAACAAAATATGCAGGAAAAAAAATAAAAAATGCCTGCAGCAGAAATAGTTGCTGAATCTCCATTTTATTCTTCAACAAAGCCATAGTTAGACTTGTTTGCTGCAGTACAAATTCCAATACTGGAGGGCTTGTATAATATTGCATCGTGCGTAATAATGCACACTACAAGCACACACTCCGCTTTAATGAATATTTCCTTCTTGGGGATTTCAAACACTGTATAATGTATTTTTTCCTCCCCTGCCAAGAATACATCCTTCAACAGCGGCCGTGCACAATGTTATAAGGCAGTAATATATTTCTCGGATGCAGGTGACCAACATAAATCCTGGGCTCTCCATTCTCCTGCTTTATAAATGTCCACAATTCCCCGCAATAAATTACAGCATCGCCTCACTGGGCTGACTGTATTATTCCTTGTATAGGTCCCGTGTTATTACATGAACCCCTTGTGTAGCAAAAATCTGATCTAAATATACGTTTCTACATTAGAGGCCTCTCCTCCTGTCATATTATTCATTTTAGGGCATTCGTACAGATATAACACTTCTGTAGCAAAGCAAGATTAAATGTGCTCTTGTTTTATGGTGGGAAACTGTGCAAATGGTTTTGAGAAACGTTTTATGCTCTTTATTCTGTTTCCTTGATCACTCTTGGTTTATTGGTTGGACATATTAATTATTTGGTTGGGTGGGGATATGGGATGTATATGAGGGAAGTCTAACTTCATAGTGAGCCCAATGTCCCAAATCCTTACAACTTTAGTCAGTCCAGATACATTTTAAAGGGGTTTTCCAGTGCCTAAAAATTGATGGCCTATCCTCAGGATAGCCCATCAATATGTGATCGGTCGGGGTCCAACTCCCGGCACCTCCGCCGATCAGCAGTTTTGAAGGGACCGCAGCAGTCGTACGAACGCTGCTTCCCCTTCATTTCCTTTAATGCTCACTGTGAATCTCTGACAAGCTTGAAGTGGTGGTTCACAATATTACAGTCTTCTCCTGTTCACTTCAATGGGAGAAGGCGGTAATACTATGAACTGCCGCTACAAGTGTGTCGACGATTCACAGTGAGCAAGAAGAAATGAAGGGGAAGCAGCGCTCATGCGATCACCGCGGCCCCTTCCAAACAGCTGATGGCCGGGGGTGCCGGGAGTCGGGCCCTGACCGATCACATATTGATGGCCTATCCTGAGGATAGGCCATTGATTTTTAGCGACTGGAAAACACCTTAAGTGCAGCTGTTAGAAGCAAGTGTCCTGCAATGTAGGGCACGGACATCTATACATATGTATCCCTATCAGACATACTGTATATATGTAGCGTTGGCGGCCGCCATACGCCGCTACCCGGCTCCCCATGGCGGTCGCCATCTTAACTCACCTCTCTGCCGACGTTCTACTCCTCGTCGGAGATGCCGGTAAGTACTGCTTTCTGTAACTGAAACATCCTATCAACTTGGAGTGTGGCCCATTGTAATCCGTAGCCCGTTGGTAGATCTGAGGAAACCTGTTTCTTCATTTTATAAAACCTTCCTTACCGGTCAGGAATCCCCTGTAGTTGAGTCCTTTCAAAGATGGCAGACTGATATTCCAGAACTGGAGGATCATCATGGGGAGGAACTAACTTCTACTTGCAATCCACAGTGATCAGTTCCAGAGATCAACTTATACAGGCCAAATGGCTCCAGTTTATACTTGGCTTCGGCGAGGTTGGTACAAATGTGTAGGATCCCTAGTGATATCTGCACCAGATGCAATAAGGGTAGGGGAACTTTCATGCGCGTGATCTGGGAATTTCCGGTTATCAATCAGTTTTGGGCTGCAATTCATCACCTGTTAAGCACTGAATTAGACTTCTCCTCAGTCTGTTTTCCAGAAGTCAGCCTCTTGGGGCTGGTTACCAATATTATTATTCCCTTTAAATATGGTAGACTTTTGTTAATGTTTTATGTTCGAAAATCTATCCTCCTCAATTGGAAACCTCCATAGGCACCTACTGTGTCCCACTGGGTGTGTTTGATAGACACTGATCTTCCTCTCTATTAACTGTCGTGTATTTCGAGGGGATCACCTGAACATTTCCTTAAGACTTGGAACCCTTGGCTACATGCTCGGGCGCATATAGACGCCACTTACTTGTAATCTTTCAGGCAATAATTGTGTATATGCGTATGAATGCACACTTGTAAGCGAAATTTTAAGTAAAATGCTCTGCAATGGTGCTACTGACTCTGTCCCTTTTATTTGGACTTTTCTGGTCCTCTGTCTTTTATTTTTTTCTGTGCCACAACAGGCGACGTTTTGTATACTTTGTTGTTTTTCTCTTAAAGTTGATTTAAATAAAACTGCAAATATAAAAACTTTAATAAAAAAACTAAACCCTATTTATGATGTCACAGCAGAGTAACTATCAGAAACTCTCTTGTGCTGTCACAGTAGCTCACATGACTGAAACACACGTGTGATGTCATAGTAACTCACCTGACTGAAACACACTTGTGATGTCATAGTAACTCACATGACTGAAACACACTTGTGATGTCATAGTAACTCACATGACTGAAACACACTTGTGATGTCATAGTAACTCACATGACTGAAACACACTTGTGATGTCATAGTAACTTTCACGTTGAGTTCGTGGACCCACTGGGCCATACCGCCTTGGCGGTATGGCAGCTGGCCAACAGGGCGCAGGTCACAGTCTATAGTCCGTATAGGGTACCTGTGGCAGCTCGGACGGTAGCAAGGCAGGCTCGGCTGGGACTAGGCAGCAGGCAGACATCAGGTGTGGTGTAGCAGGACAGGCGTGGTATGCAGCACAGTACGACTGCAGCTCAGCACGGCACTTGACCAGGATAGCAGGATACAGGTACAGGAAACACTGGGAACTGGAAGATACTAGGAGACCATTTGCACAGACAAACTTAGGGTATGACAACAATGCTCAGGCATGGGAGGAAGGGGCTGGGCCCTTCTTATAGTCCAGAGTGCTCATGGGCTAATTAAACATAAAAGCCCGGTGCACGCGCTGCCCCTACGGGAACCGGCCGCGGTGAACGGAAGTGAGCGCTGGTGTCTCCTGAGGAGGAGACTGGGCCAGCGCTTGCAGAACCATGGCTGCAGCCGTCAGGAGGTGAGTGAGTCTGACGGCCCGCGGCCATGGACATGACAGTAACACACTTGTTGCATCCCAGTAGCTTACCCAGGGACAACACAAACAACAGAGAGCCCTGGTGCAAGAACTGTATATGGGTTCCTAGATTTCCAACTACAAATTTTATGAAGTTAGCCAGAGATCACCTCGCTCATGGCTCTCCAAAAACTCCCGCACCCCTGTACCAATCCAGCACTAGTTATGAGATATTGAGAGGAAGGTGCGTAGACACTAATAGACATTAGGAATTATAATATTATTATTTTTTAGGTAGCAGTGGTTTCACTTGCTTGTCGGGCCACTCGGGCTGCCACATCAGGTTGTCTGTGCCACGCTGCATAGAAGGTCAGCGGCAGGATGATAAATGCGACCCTTTGGGTGCTGAACGTTGCGTGCTGTGTCGCATGCAACATCCCGACTTTGCCCAGCGTCAAAACGTTGTATGCGCTGTGGCACAGACCAGACCTTGTGTGGCAGCCTGAGAGGAGTATTTTATTAAGTAACGGCTTGTTTATTTAAAAAAAAAAAAATTATTGGGGGGTGGGACCCATCTTGCCACTGCACGCCACTCCCTGGTTACATCTCTGCAGGTTGCATGTATGGTACGTTCCCTTCTGCATGCAGCTGCTCTAGGTACATTCCCATTCAGATGTATGGAATGGATTTTTAGTCACAGAAACTTCTTCATCTGCTGCGTGTGAACATATTGGGGATATATATATATGTGTGTGTGTGTGTGTGTGCACTATCATCAGGGGACCCATTACAGAAACCAGCTGTCTTCTTCATATGGCCTGACCAAATGAATGAATGGGCAGGACAGGATGTGCCCACCAGAGCGTGAGTCGCTGATACTTAGCTGCTCTGGCTCATGAAGGGGGTGATGAGAAGAAACGGGTTTGTTTTTATGCGACAACTCCTTTAAGTTACTAAGCAGTTTACTTTATTATCCAATTTAGTACCTGAGCAGAGATCTGAAGGCCTTTTGTTGTATGGGCAGTGCGCAGTTTATATCCACACATCCATGCAGCCTACTTTGTGGGCCAAGGGTGTAGCTATAAGGGGGCAGAGGAAGCAGGTCTTGGTGCCTGAGGGGACCCACATACCCCTCTGCCACACGCATCATGCACCCATTGAAGTCAATGGGTGCGTGAAAAACATGCGCAGTGTGATTCGCGCAACAGCAGTAAAAACTATGAATGAAAACAGAAAAGCACCACGTGCTACAAACATACAAACAGAGTGTCATAATGATGGCGGCTGCGCGAAAATCACACAGCCACGCATCATACGGGGATGACACACGGAGCTGCTAAGTACCTTTTGCGCACGCCAAACGCACACGCTCGTAAATCCGGCCTAACACTAAATGAAAAATGCCACAAAAAAATAACATAAAAATGTGTTCTGTTTTAATAGCGCTGGCGTTTTTAGGTTCAGTGGTTGCCGGGTTTACTCCTGCGCAGGAATGAGGATGAAGCGGTGATATTTATTGTGACAAGAACGGACTCTCCGCCTCATATTCATCAACAGTAACCGTCCATTTTGATAAATGTCTTTATATCAATTATGAAAAAAATCTGAATGTAAGACGTTTTACTAAATACCACACGTTATCTTTAATACACTGCAAGTGTATAATCTCACCATGTTATTAGGCCCTCAATTATATAGCACTTTATAACAATTAGTTGTTCCTTTTATATCATTTAATGTCCATTTAAAAGTCTATTGACTCCTCTCGGCATGTGTATTAGAGCTGAACACTTCCCAGTTATCAAATGGAAATCTCTCCTTTCATTGAAATGTCAACGTGCACTCGTTTCTGAATGAGACAGTGTTATACAGTGTTACAATACTATACAGTGTGACAATACAATAGAGTGTGACAATACAATAGAGTGTGACAATACAATAGAGTGTGACAATACAGTATCTACAGTGTAAGGGCTTATTCAGACGAACGTATAATTGATAAACGTATGATTCTCACGCTCGTCGAACAGACCTATGTAAGTGAATGGGGCCGTTCAGACTGTCCGTGTTTTTCACGCAGCGTATGTCCGCTGCGTAAAACTCACGACATGGCCTTTATTTGCCAGTTTTTCGCGCATTACGCACCCATTGAAGTCAATGGGTGCGTGAAAACCGCACACGGCACACGGACGCACTTCCATGTGCCGGGCGTGATGCGCGCTACAGTAGTCAAAACTATGAATGAAATGGAATTTACAAACATAAAAACAGTGTCATAATGATGGCGGCTGCGCGAAAATCACGCAGCCACGCATCATATGCTGCTGACATACGGAGCTTTTATGGACCTTTTGCGCGCGCAAAAGACCGCGTTTTTCACGCACGGCCATTGAGCGACGCTTTCTCTGCCTCCCATTGATGTCAATGGGAGGTCAGAGGCGTAAACGCCCGAAGATAGGGCATGTCCCTTCTTTCTCCCGCGAGACGGTTTTACTGCTCGCGGGAAAAAGATACCTCCCATTGAAATCAATGGGAGGCATTTTCGGGCCATTTTCGACGTTTTGCGGCGCGGTTTCCACAACAAAAAAGTGTTACATCACAGTGTCTACAGTGTTACATTACAATACAGTGTCTAGTGTAAAATATGATACGGTATCTACAGTGTAAGGCATCATGCACACGACCATAGTTTTGCAGCCGTATACTATCCGCAATTGCGTAACTTCAATTGCAGATTGTATAAAACACATGCTTTCCTATGGCCCAATGCACACAACTTTGGTTTTCACGGTCCATGCCTTGCCCGGACCGCAAAAATATAACATGTAATTTGCGGTCCGGGCTCATTGAAATTAATGCACATCTTGTGTGTGCACAGTCCATGATTGCGGCTGGCCCATGGATTACACTCAAGGACACGTACGTGCCGTAATCGTGGACCTTACACACCACTATGGCCGTGTGCAGGAGGCCTTACAATACAGTATCTGCTGTGTCAGGCTAGGTTCACATGACCTATTTTCAGACGTAATGGAGGCGTTTTACATCTGAAAAACGGCTCCAATACGTCGGCAAACATCTGCCCATTACTTTCAATGAGCTTTACGATTTTCTGTGCTGACGACCTGTCATTTTACGCGTCGCTGTCAAAAGACGGCGCGTAAAATTACAGCCTCGTCAAAAGAAGTGCAGGACACTTCTTGGGACGTAATTGGAGCCGTTTTTCATTGACTCCAATGAAGAACAGCTCCAAATTACGACCGTAAAAGACGCCCCGCAAAACGCGAGTACATGCAATTACGCCTGAAATTCAGGAGCTGTTTTCTCCTGAAAATAGCTCCGTAATTTCAGACGTAATTGCAGTTATCGTGTGAACATACCCTAAGGGTATGTGCACACGATAACTGCAATTACGTCTGAAATTACGGAGCTATTTTCAGTCAAAAACGTCTCAAAATACGGAGCTGTTTTCAATAGTCTATTTTTCATACAGCTCCTACAGTGTCCTGCACTTCTTTTTCGCGGCCGTTTTTTTACGCAGCCGTTTTTCAAAACGGCCGCGTAAAAAACGGCCCATCGGAACAGAACACCGTTTTTCCCATTGAAATCAATGGGCAGATGTTTGGAGGCGTTCTGCTTCCGATTTTTCGGGCGTTTACGGCCCGAAAAATGGCCTAAAATAGGCTGTGTGAACATACCCTCACAATGCAATACAATATCCGGAGTGTTAGGGTATGTTCACACGACTTATTTTCGGCCGTTTTTCAGGCCGCAAACAGCCGAAAAATCGGCAAGCAGAACGCCTCCAAACATCTGCCCATTGATTTCAATGGGAAAGACGCCGTTCTGTTACGACGGGCCGTTTTTTTTACGTGGCCGTTTTGAAAAAACGGCTGCGAAAAAGAAGTGCAGGTCACTTCTTGGGACATTTTTGGAGGCGTTTTTCATAGACTCTATTGGAAACTTCTCAAAATACAGCCGTTTAAAACGCAGCGAAAAACACGAGTGGCTTAAAAAACGTATCTGCAGTGTTACAATACAATAGTGTTACACAATGTTCTGATAGTATACAATATTCAGAGATACAGTACAATACAGTGTTAAAATATAGTACAGTATCTACAGTGTTACGATACAAAAGGGTTACGCAAAGATGAAACTGTATGATATAATATTACACACCCTTAGATAGAGTCTTAGGGTCCTATTACAAGGCCCACATGGGCCGTGTAAACGAACGCCAATCAACGAGACAGCTCACTGATTGGCACTTGTTTGCTCCTTTCATAAGAAGTGCTCATTACTATGATCGCTCATCCCCATAGATTTCTATTATGTTGACAGCGTGTTTCCCTGTTTACACAGGTCAATTTATGTGTGGAAAAATTCTGATAATGCCACAGTGCACTCTGTAGATAATGCCACAGTGCCCTCTGAAGATAATGCTCCCCCCTCTATAGATAGTGCCACACGCACATAGATAGCTCGATTGGGGCTCCCTCTAGGAGTGGAATCCCCAGCCAGAGTGTTGCCGACGCTTAGGCCAGGGATTCCTATGCTGGAGGAGCCCCTGACGTCACTGTCCGTAGACAGTGACGTTAGGGGATCCTCCTGGACCAGAATGTGATGTCAGGGGCAACCCTAGAGCAGAGCATTAGACTAGGCTCTGCTCCGGAATACAGGGGAAGCCCCTGACATCACTGTCCATGTATGGATGGTAATGGCAGGGGCAACCCCAGAGCCGGGGTCCCGGGCAGAGTGCTAGTAGTTCTCTTCTTGGGACTCAATCTCTGCTCCTGACATCATTGTCCATATATGGACAGTGATGTCAGGGGCTTCCTCATATGGACAGTGATGTCAGGGGCTTCCTGAGAGCAGGAGTCCCGGAGCAGAGCGCTAGTATAAGCTCTGCTCTGGGACTCCGGCTCTGGGGAAGCCCCTGACATCACTGTCCATATATGGACAGTGACGTCAGGGGCTTCATCATTCGCCGGCGCATTCCTCCTTTGGCCTGCTCTCTCCTCTCCCGAGGGAGCAGCGGTGCCCCGCTTTAGACCACTATTTTGTGAATTTCAAGTTATGTACCCTTTTTTGCTAAACCGAACCCCCATACAGACACTTTTCAAAATTGTCTAGTGAGGCGCATAAAGTGTCTAAAACACATATAAAATCTGACGCAAGGCACTTATACCAGTTTTTCTGGGCACAAATTGAGGCAGAATTCTGGTGCATTTAGCTTAGTAAATCTCCCTCATTATTTTAGAGGATTGCATGACTTACACTGCTGCATTCTGCCATATTATTTACTGTAAAACATATTTTCCTTGTTTTTACATTGACTACGGGTGGTGGATAGTGTAACTAATGCAAAATAGGCAACCGTTTGTGAAATGAGATTCGCTCAGTGATGGTGAGAAGAGCGCCTGCTACACACAGGTTGTGCTTTGTGATGTGCCGCCTCTGAGGGCTTCCAATCTGCAGAGTATTGTATAACTGTACCAGTAACCCCAATCCTGCTTGTACAGTAACAGTGAATTATTCATGATAGGGGGGGAGGGGAGTGTTAGATATTCATAGCTTTTTATCTCTGTAGTTTCACACAAGGGTTTACAGTCTCTGTATCTTACAACCAGCAAATTGGGTCAGGCAGCCTTGTCAGTCACACGCTTACTTGTTGCATAATCTGAACCGCGGTAATTTGCTATTAATTCCATTTGTTTTCCATTATACAATACTGTGATGCATCTCCTCAACCTGAAATGGGTGTCAATGCAGTAAAAAGTTTACAAGAATAGAAGCCAGGCAGTCTAGCCCTAATGTATTCATCTTAAAGGGTTATTCACAAAATCACTAATTATCACCTATTCACAGGATAGGTGAAAATTGTCTGATCGCTGGGGGCCACACCCCTGGGACTTCCCTCGATCGTAAGGACGGGATCCCGAACATCCTACTCAATGCTCGACCGCAATGATAAGGGTATGTTCACACGGCCTATTTACGGACGTAAATCGGCGTTTTTCCCCCGAATTACGTCTGAAAATAGCGCCTCAATAGCGCTGACAAACATCTGCCCATTGAAAGCCTCACACGAGGCGTATATTTACGCGCCGCTGTCAAATGACGGCGCGCAAATAGACGCCCGCGTCAAAGAAGTGACCTGTCACTTCTTTGGCCGTAATTGGAGCCGCTATTCATTGACTCCAATGAATAGCAGCGCTAATTACGGCCGTAATGGACGCGGCGTTCAAGCGCCTGCACATGCCGGTACGGCTGAAATTACGGGGATGTTTTCAGGCTGAAACATCCCCGTAATTTCAGCCGTTACGGACCCCCGCCGTGTGAACATACCCTAACATTGAATGGAGCGGCGGTTAAGTATGCGCACTGCCGATCCATTCAGAGTCTATGGGAATGACGGAAATAGCCGGGTACATTGATTGGAGCGGCAGCTCACAAACCCAACCGCCGCTCCATTGCAAGTAGGTTCCGGACCCCCATTTTCACGATCGGTGGGGTTCCCAGCAGTGGGACCCCCAGCTATCATAAAATTATCACCTATCCTGTGATCATTGATGATTTTGGAAATACCCCTTAAGTTTTTTTGGCGCTGTTTTTGACGCGGAAACCGCACTAAAATTATTTTTAAATCGCCTCCCATTGATTTCCTTTCTTCAGGTGTTTCCGTCTCTGACCTCCCATTGGCATAAATGGAAGGCAGAGAAAGCGTTTTTCACTGCGGTTTTTGCCCGCGGCGCTCGATGGCTGCGCCAAAAAACGCGGCAAGTGTTCCTGAAGGAATTTTGAGGCAGATTTTTACGCCTGCAAGTACTAGGCCTCTGTGTGAACTAGGCCTAAAGGTGACATTAACTTTGCTCCCAGTCCTGTTCTTTTCTAAGCAAAGGTGTCTAATGTTATGGCCATATTTACTGCTGGATCTGATCTCTCCTATTACCATGAATGAAGTCTTTAGTGAGTGAAGAAGGTCTGCGGGATGATTGTCGGTCATGCGATCAGTTTGCATTGAGTTTGAGGGATGACAAGAAGTTGCAGTTGACTGGCCCAATTGAACAATATTCACTGTTTATCTCTGGTTTTAAGTCCCTATCAGATGGAGCCATTATCATACAAATTTTTGTATAATTGTTGGAATTCTGGAATCGCCCTGTGTAAGGGTAAGGCCACACGGAGCGGCCCTGACACGGTCGCAACGTAGCCAACAACCGCGCTGGCACTATGCTGTCATATACCTTGTTATGGGGTATTCCGGTTACATGCTCATGCGCACTGCCGCTCCATTCATTCTCTATGGGAGCGCCGGAGACAGGCGAGTGCAGTGTTTGGCTTTTCCTGGCGCTGCCATAGAGAATGAATAGGGGGTAACTTGTTGTAACTTGTATAATCGTTCGGCCATAAAGGGTGTATTAATTCATGGCTGCACGATTTTGCAGATAAAGGGACAGTTTCCGCATTAATGTGCGGCCACTAACAGGCTATTCCACAGATGCGCCGAACAAGGCGTGGTTGTTGGCCGTGTGCAACAATCAAATTTGGTTTCCGTGGATCGGCCACATCTACCTGAATCAAAGATTATCGTTCGCCACCGCCACAACATCCCCTCGTCCAATCAGAAATATTCCAGTCTTTTAGCAGTTCAGAGATGAGGTGTGGCAGAACGAGCAACAAACGCAGTAACGACTGAACAGCGAAAAATGTTAGCAATTATTGGCATGTGTAATAGATCGTCTTTCGAACGCAATCAACTTGTCAAATCATCACTCGTCGCTGGTTCATGAAAGAATATCTGACCGTCTAACAGGACCCTTAGGCTTTATTCAGATGAACGAGTGCAAATTTGGATTTGCGCCCATGTGCGATCCCTCTATTTTTTTCACGGGCCCTTCATATGGTCTGTTAAAACAACGGCCGTATGAAAAGCCCCATTGAAATACATGCAGCCTTGTGATGGCCGTAAAGAAAAATGGCTGTCACACGAACGATATGTATGATCATCTGAATAAAGCCTGTCACGATCCAGGGGTATGTGGACACACTAGATCGCTCCGCCGTAGCAGAGAGGCAGCTGACCGACTCAGTCTACGCACAAAGTCTATGGTAGGAGTGTAGCCCACTGGTACCTGGGATAGTCCGGATGGTGGCAAGGGCTCTGGCACAGATGGGGCTGGAGGTGGTGGGTTGCGCCAGACATGGCGGATGGTATCCAGAAGGACAGGCGACAGCCGACGTGGAGAATTCCAGCAGGCAAGGCAAGGTACGGCTCAGGTACTACACATGCTCGGAACAAGGCACAGCACGGGATACAGGATATAGGAAGCAGGACAAGGGAACACTGGGAGCAGGAAAACACTAAGGGACCGTTTGCAATACAGACATGGGAAAACTACAACAACGCTCAGGCAGGGAATGTAAGGGCAGACCCCTTAGCCCAGGGTGGGCAGGGGTTGATTAGGGAACTTTAAAGGGCCAGCGCGCGCGCGTACCTTTACCAGTGAGAGCAGGACCAGCCGACCGCGAGTGCTGGCATCTCCTAGGAGGGAGACGTCGACAGGAAGACAACGTACTGTGGTCGCGGGCGTCGTCAGGTAAGGAATGGTGGCGGTCCGTGACCATATCCGTGACAAAGCCTAAGTATGAAAGTTGGAAATTCTTCCAATGGTCCACTAGGAGGGTTGCCTTGAATATTGAGTTTAATGACCTCCTGTGCACTATGGGGTTATGCACAATGATAATGTTATTGAGGCGTGCTGACAGTCCAGAATCGCAGGAAAGTCCCTGGTTTTGTGTCAGCACAAGCTTGGAGCAACCATTGTATTATTGTCGGAGACTCGAGCCTTTATTCAAACCTGTATGATATTTTGAAGAGATATTTTGTGCACTCTGAGTTGAAATTATCCTTTTATTGAGATACATTTGATTCTTTACTGCACATTACATAGTTGATTTTTGTCATGTAAAACAAGTTGCATTCTAGATATAAAATTTGCTGGCATGCAGAGTCGATGGTACCATTTACCCACCATAATAACAGCAATTACAATGAGCTACAGGCTATGTATTCATCAGAGCTAGAAGAACCACTATATTTTCAGGTCCACGACTATGGAGGAGTTTTAGCTGGCTGGAAACATATAATTACACCTATATGTCTTGCTTTTTGTGAATTTCGACTATAGATGCGTCTCATAACTGGAATATCTAAAGTAATCTATATTCCTTCATATAGTGTCAGAACAATGTCTCTCTGATGCTCTGCACTCCTCCAACATTCATGGAGAGAGGGGGAAAATATGTTTTTTTTTGTGTTGAGATTTAAAGTGGAAAGTTGCCAGATCCATAATGGGGCCTAGCTTTTTGTAGGCAGAATAAATACCCATGAGAATATAGTCATATAGAGAATGCAGCCTATTGACTAGGAACCTATAAAACCATGAACAATGTAGCCTATCCATTTACTATAGACTGTGGCATCAATGAAAATGCATTCACTAGAGAGCAGTGGTGACCACTCAGAATGCAGCCTATCCATTCACTAGAGAGTAGGGGTGACATTCATTCACCAGAGACCAGCAGTGACATCACTGAAAATGCAGACTATCCATTCACTAGAGTTCAGTGGTGACATCACTGAAAGTGCCTCCTATCCATTCACTAGAGTTCAGTGGTGACATCACTGAAAGTGCCTCCTATCCATTCACTAGAGTTCAGTGGGGACATCACTGAAAATGCCTCCTATCCATTCACTAGAGAGCAGCAGTGACATCCCTGAAAATGCCTCCTATCCATTCACTAGAGAGCAGCAGTGACATCCCTGAAAATGCAGCCTATCCATTCACTAGAGAGCAGTGGTGACATCCCTGAAAATGCAGCCTATCCATTCACTAGAGAGCAGCGGTGACATCACTGAGAATACAGCCTATCCATTCACTAGAGAGCAGCGGTGACATCCCTGAAAATGCAGCCTATCCATTCACTAGAGAGCAGTGGTGACATCACTGAAAATGCAGCCTATCTATTCACTAGAGAGCAGCGGTGGCATCACTGAAAATGCAGCCTATCCATTCACTAGAGAGCAGTGGTGACATCACTGAAAATGCAACCTATCCATTCACTAGAGAACAGCGGTGACATCACTGAGATTGTAGCCTATCCATTCACTAGAGAGCAGTGGCGACCACTGAGAATGCAGCCTATCCATTCACTAGAGAGCAGGGGTGACATCCATTCACTAGAGAGCAGCGGTGACATCACTGAGAATGCAGCCTATCCATTCACTAGAGAGCAGCGGTGACATCACTGAGAGCCTATTCATTCACTAGAGAGCAGGGGTGACATCACTGAGATTGTAGCCTATCCATTCACTAGAAACCGATGACATCACTAAGAATTCCAGCAGTTAAAGTGGTTGTCCAAGATTAGAAAAACATGGCTGCTTTCCTTCAAACACTACACCACACCAGTCCATAGATTGTGTTTGGTATTTTAGCTCATCCCAATTCACTACAATGGAGCTGAGCTGCAATACCATACACAACCTATGGACAGGTGTGGAGCTGTTTTTATAATTGTGTACAACCTCTTTAAGGCGACTATCCTACAAAATAACACTATTCCATGGTGTACAATACTTGCATCAAGACGGCTTGGCTCAGAAGTCGCCTCCCTCTGTTCACAGTTAATAGACTTCTCCAGCGCGCGGTGACTCTGCAAACCTAGATTCAAAAAGCAGCACATCAAGAACACCCGGCACAAAGAATATCCTAATGAGTCTTTTTATCACAAACTCTTTGGGCATAAAATTAACTCAGCGAGTATGTCAGTAATTGCTAGATGGGAGTGCTGAGCTGGACTTTCCATTTTTTATCAAATGACAAGTTTAATTATCACAAATTATTGTGACCTGCACCCCCCTCCTCTGTATTCATCCAGTTCCTGAATCATTACACAACGCATGGCTCTACCTGTGTATTAGCTTTGTGTACACTGGGGGATACCTTACATGAAACACAGTCAGTTTTGTTAATTAAAGTCACTGAAAAGAAGCAGCCATGCAAGCGAAGAACATTTAAATGATATTATTAGGCTGATGTTCGGCATCCATAGAGACTCTATCTCGGATAGTTCCAAAATAAAATATGAATTGTAAGATCTGAATACATTCGGACAATTATTTGCTCTGTCGAAGACTCAATGGAGTTGAAACATTAGTTTATTAAAAGCATTTAAAGGAGGGCTGAGTCTGCCTGCTCCTCAGGTCCATAGAGCATCTCCAGGATACAAAAGACTCGCACATTGTCTTCCAAGTCGCCCATGCAGCCTTCTCTCCGGGGTCAACCTAAGATCTTTCTCCAGGCTTACAAGGAGCCTCTAGTCCTGTCATTTTATCCAGTCACTTGGGAAGTGGCTCCAACAGAGAGGAAGGATCAGTAAATATCAGTCACACGCTAAGCTTTGTGAAAACAAGCTCCCCCTAATATTCACTGCCAAAGTCGACGGCATTCATTTCATATTTTTTTTTTTTTGTCATAATGACTTAATGAGAATCTGCCAATTAGAGGGTTTTAAAATGCAGCGTGCAGGTGTGGAATTTGCAAGTAATCAGGTTGAGAAATGGTCTGCAGTCTCTGTCTGAAAAAGTGGGGGAGACGCGCTGTTTAAAGGATTGATTAAGTAAAAAATAAAATATATATAATACATATTCACTGATTGTAAATGTACGGGGGTGAATGCCCCTGGGAATGATGTGACCATATGCAACATGCCATAAGACTTATGGACAAATCTTAAAACAAGCCACATGTGCAGCTATATGTTTGCAACCATAGGATACATGGTTGTTCCAAGTCTGACAGAAAGGGGAAACTCTTTCCAATGAACTGCTCTGACAAAAAGAAAAGGGTCCTGAGCAGCCTGTATTCTGTGAAATGTTGCAGTTGTTATGCCAATGCTGTCTGCAGGTTATTTGATTTTCTCCCAGGCCTTCAGAATTGATTTCAGAATCACTCCCAGTTGTAAAGGTAGCGATTCCGAAATATTTTTTATTAGGGGGATGCTTATAATGTTATTTCCTAATATAATATTCACTTGTTTCAGCTAACAATATAATTAATCTTTTGTAATCATTTGAGTCACTATGTACATACATTACTTTACTGATCCTGTACTGATCCCGAGCTACATCCTGTATTATACTCCAGAGCTGCGCTCACTATTCTGCTGGTGGAGTCACTGTGTACATACATTACATTACTTATCCTGTACTGATCCTGAGTTACATCCTGTATTATACTCCAGAGCTGCACTCACTATTCTGCTGGTGGAGTCACTGTGTACATACATTATATTACTTATCCTATACTGATCCTGAGTTATATCCTGTATTATACTCCAGAGCTGCACTCACTATTCTGCTGGTGGAGTCACTGTGTACATACATTACTTTACTGATCCTGTACTGATCCCGAGCTACATCCTGTATTATACTCCAGAGCTGCACTCACTATTCTGCTGGTGGAGTCACTGTGTACATACATTACATTACTTATCCTGTACTGATCCTGAGTTACATTCTGTATTATACTCCAGAGCTGCACTCACTATTCTGCTAGTGGAGTCACAGTGTACATACATTACTTATCCTGTACTGATCCTGAGTTATATCCTGTATTATACTCCAGAGCTGCACTCACTATTCTGCTGGTGGAGTCACTGTGTACATACATTACTTTACTGATCCTGTACTGATCCCGAGCTACATCCTGTATTATACTCCAGAGCTGCACTCACTATTCTGCTGGTGGAGTCACTGTGTACATACATTACATTACTTATCCTGTACTGATCCTGAGTTACATTCTGTATTATACTCCAGAGCTGCACTCACTATTCTGCTGGTGGAGTCACTGTGTACATACATTACATTACTTATCCTGTACTGATCCTGAGCAACATCCTGTATTATACTCCAGAGTTGCACTCACTATTCTGCTGGTGGAGTCACTGTGTACATACATTACATTACTTATCCTGTACTGATCCTGAGTTATATCCTGTATTATACTCCAGAGCTGCACTCACTATTCTGCTGGTGGAGTCACTGTGTACATACATTACATTACTTATCCTGTACTGATCCTGAGTTACATCCTGTATTATACTCCAGAGCTGTACTCACTATTCTGCTGGTGGAGTCAGGCTGGGTTCACACGACCTATGTTCAGACGTAAACGAGGCGTATTATGCCTCGTTTTACGTCTGAAAATAGGACTACAATACGTCGGCAAACATCTGCCCATTCATTTGAATGGGTTTGTCGACATACTATGCAGACAACCTGTCATTTACGCGTCCGTCGTCGTTTGACAGCTGTCAAACGACGACGCGTAAAAATACAGCCTCGTCAAAAGAAGTGCAGGACACTTATATACATTATATGCGGGGCACTTCTTTCAGACGTAATTTGAGCCATTCTTCATTGAACTCAATGAAGCACAGCTCAAAATTTATGGCTGTCAGAGAAGCCTCACAAACTGCGAGAAGGAGCATTTATGACTGAAACGAGGCAGCTGTTTTCTCCTGAAAACAGTCTGTCTTTTCAGTCGTAAATGCCTGCTATCGTGTGCACATACCCTCACTGTGTACATACATTACATTACTTATCCTGTATTGATCCTGAGTTACATCCTATATTATACTCCAGAGCTGCACTCACTATTCTGCTGGTGGAGTCACTGTGTACATACATTACATTACTTATCCTGTACTGATCCTGAGTTACATCCTGTGTTATACTCCAGAGCTGCACTCACTATTCTGCTGGTGGAGTCACTATGTACATACATTACATTACTTATTCTGTACTGATCCTGAGTTATATCCTGTATTATACTCCAGAGCTGCACTCACTATTCTGCTGGTGGAGTCACTGTGTACATACATTACATTACTTATCCTGTACTGATCCTGAGTTATATCCTGTATTATACTCCAGAGCTACAATCACTATTCTGCTGGTGGAGTCACTGTGTACATTACATTACTTATCCTGTACTGATCCTGAGTTATATCCTGTATTATACTCCAGAGCTGCACTCACTATTCTGCTGGTGGAGTCACTGTGTCATTACATTACTTATACTGTACTGATCCTGAGTTACATCCTGCATTTTGTAAATAGTAATATGTTGTTCAGAGGTGCCATATCCATAGTGGCGTTACAATTGCTTATTCCACCTGGTTATGATGTTCGTCACGTTAGACGTGATTCTTACTTTAAAACTGATATCGGAGGGATGTGACATTGTATTATTTCTGTCTCCGAAAATGTTGAATACTGCACTGTGCTGTTCTTATCTGTATTTTATTAGTATCAGCAGAATTATTTTGTCTAAAGCTTGTTGTGTTTTATCTGCCCACTAGGTGTCAGGATTTTTCTGTGATTAATCTATGAGTTCATGTAAAAAACAAAATAATAAGTTTAGATTTTATTTTCTCATAGGGTTACATTTATAGAACTGTGCGAAGAGACGAAACAAGGATAAAAAAAAATCTAATCACTCGATTGTTTTAAAGCTCATTATGAGCTGCACTTGCAAACATACTGAAAAGCCGGCCACAGTGACTCTCGGTGAGACAGGCCCATTGCCCGAACCCCTGCTGTGCCACCTGCAGCGTGCCAATCTATCTCTGTTCTAGGAGAGAGGGACTGGTCACATGACGGAGAGATTTATAACATATGGTAATTTTCTCTTGAGCGATGACAACTGATAAGGTAGAAATATCTGGCTGTGTGTGGCCAATTTAAAGGGGTTAGCTGGTTTTATTTAAATGGAGCTAAAAATTGTTTCATGAAAAGTTCTCGAACTATCAAATGCGAAAATGTATTTTTTATATACTACACACAGCTGCGTATTTGTTACAATGTATTAAGTCTAGAGATTCTTCGGTGTAAGCAGTACTAGGTCAGAACAGGTTTTTAGCTTCTAATTGTGAACAATTGATGTTCCCGTTCACTGGCAGCAAGCATAAGTATTGAAAATAGAATTGAAACAGTAAATTATTAAGCTTTATAGAAAACTGGGCAAGCCATAAACTCGGTGCTATTTGATGTATAATCGCAGCACAGTTTCAGGCTGTTCTGGTATGGGGCGCTGTTGTAGGCTGCTTCTGTAACGGGGGCGCTGTTGTAGGCTGCTTCTGTAACGGGGGCGCTGTTGTAGGCTGCTTCTGTAACGGGGGCGCTGTTGTAGGCTGCTTCTATAACGGGGGCGCTGTTGTAGGCTGCTTCTGTAACGGGGACGCTGTTGTAGGCTGCTTCTGTAACGGGGGCGCTGTTGTAGGCTGCTTCTGTAACGGGGGCACTGTTGTAGGCTGCTTCTGTAACGGGGGCGCTGTTGTAGGCTGCTTCTGTAACGGGGGCGCTGTTGTAGGCTGCTTCTGTAACGGGGGCGCTGTTGTAGGCTGCTTCTGTAACGGGGGCGCTGTTGTAGGCTGCTTCTGTAATGGGGGCGCTGTTGTAGGCTGCTTCTGTAATGGGGGCACTGTTGTAGGCTGCTTCTGTAACGGGGGCGCTGTTGTAGGCTGCTTCTGTAATGGGGGCGCTGTTGTAGGCTGCTTCTGTAATGGGGGCGCTGTTGTAGGCTGCTTCTGTAACGGGGGCGCTGTTGTAGGCTGCTTCTGTAACGGGGGCGCTGTTGTAGGCTGCTTCTGTAACGGGGGCACTGTTGTAGGCTGCTTCTGTAACGGGGGCGCTGTTGTAGGCTGCTTCTGTAATGGGGGCGCTGTTGTAGGCTGCTTCTGTAACGGGGGCACTGTTGTAGGCTGCTTCTGTAACGGGGGCGCTGTTGTAGGCTGCTTCTGTAATGGGGGTGCTGTTGTAGGCTGCTTCTGTAACTGGGGCGCTGTTGTAGGCTACTTTTGTAACCGGGTGTTGCTGCAGGCTGTCTCTGTTAGAGGGGTGCTGTTGCAGGCTGTCTCTGTTAGAGGGGTGCTGTTGCAGGCTGTCTCTGTTAGAGGGGTGATGTTGCAGGCTGTCTCTGTTAGAGGGGTGCTGTTGCAGGCTGTCTCTGTTAGAGGGGTGCTGTTGCAGGCTGTCTCTGTTAGAGGGGTGCTGTTGCAGGCTGTCTGTTAGGTGGGTGCTGTTGCAGGCTGTCTCTGTTAGAGGGGTGCTGTTGCAGGCTGTCTCTGTTAGAGGGGTGCTGTTGCAGGCTGTCTGTTAGGTGGGTGCTGTTGCAGGCTGTCTCTGTTAGAGGGTTGCTGTTGCAGGCTGTCTCTTAGGTGGGTGCTGTTGCAGGCTGTCTCTTAGGTGGGTGCTGTTGCAGGCTGTCTCTTAGGTGGGTGCTGTTGCAGGCTGTCTTGTTAGGTGGGTGCTGTTGCAGGCTGTCTCTGTTAGGTGGGTGCTGTTGCAGGC